>NC_069502.1:1046720605-1046825605 GCF_027579735.1 Bombina bombina
CTCCGCCCATTGTATTATTTTGGTCACTTCTTTCATCGCCAGGGAACTCCTTGTTCCCCCCTGATGATTGATATACGCAACAGTAGTCATGTTGTCTGATTGGAATCTTATGAATCTGGCCTTTGCAAGCTGAGGCCAAGCCCTGAGAGCATTGAATATCGCTCTTAGTTCCAGAATGTTTATCGGGAGAAGAGACTCTTCCCGAAACCATAATCCCTGAGCTTTCAGGGATTCCCAGACCGCGCCCCAGCCCACTAGACTGGCGTCGGTCGTGACAATGACCCACTCTGGTCTGCGGAAGCTCATTCCCTAGCCACCAACGGAGTGAATTTCTGGTCTTCTGATCGACTTGAATCACTGGAGACAAGTCTGTATAGTCCCCATTCCACTGTTTCAGCATGCACAGTTGTAATGGTCTTAGATGAATTTGCGCAAAAGGAACTATGTCCATTGCTGCAACCATCAACCCTACTACTTCCATGCACTGAGCTATGGAAGAACGTGGAACAGAATGAAGAACTTGACAAGCGCTTAGAAGTTTTGACTTTCTGACATCTGTCAGAAAAAACAGAATTTATGCTTACCTGATAAATTACTTTCTCCAACGGTGTGTCCGGTCCACGGCGTCATCCTTACCTGTGGGATATTCTCCTCCCCACCAGGAAATGGCAAAGAGCCCAGCAAAGCTGGTCACATGATCCCTCCTAGGCTCCGCCTTCCCCAGTCATTCGACCGACGTAAAGGTGGAATATGCATAGGAGAAATCATATGATACCGTGGTGACTGTAGTTAGAGAAAATAATTCATCAGACCTGATTAAAAAACCAGGGCGGGCCGTGGACCGGACACACCGTTGGAGAAAGTAATTTATCAGGTAAGCATAAATTCTGTTTTCTCCAACATAGGTGTGTCCGGTCCACGGCGTCATCCTTACTTGTGGGAACCAATACCAAAGCTTTAGGACACGGATGATGGGAGGGAGCAAATCAGGTCACCTAGATGGAAGGCACCACGGCTTGCAAAACCTTTCTCCCAAAAATAGCCTCCGAAGAAGCAAAAGTATCAAATTTGTAAAATTTGGTAAAAGTGTGCAGTGAAGACCAAGTCGCTGCCTTACATATCTGATCAACAGAAGCCTCGTTCTTGAAGGCCCATGTGGAAGCCACAGCCCTAGTGGAGTGAGCTGTGATTCTTTCAGGAGGCTGCCGTCCGGCAGTCTCATAAGCCAATCGGATGATGCTTTTAAGCCAAAAAGAGAGACAGGTAGAAGTTGCTTTTTGACCTCTCCTTTTACCAGAATAAACAACAAACAAGGAAGATGTTTGTCTGAAATCCTTTGTAGCCTCTAAATAGAATTTTAGAGCACGAACTACATCCAAATTGTGCAACAAACGTTCCTTCTTTGAAACTGGATTCGGACACAAAGAAGGCACAACTATCTCCTGGTTAATATTTTTGTTAGAAACAACTTTCGGAAGAAAACCAGGTTTAGTACGCAAAACTACCTTATCTGCATGGAACACCAGATAAGGAGGAGAACACTGCAGAGCAGATAACTCTGAAACTCTTCTTGCAGAAGAAATTGCAACCAAAAACAAAACTTTCCAAGATAATAACTTAATATCTACGGAATGTAAGGGTTCAAACGGAACCCCTTGAAGAACTGAAAGAACTAAATTGAGACTCCAAGGAGGAGTCAAAGGTTTGTAAACAGGCTTGATTCTAACCAGAGCCTGAACAAAAGCTTGAACATCTGGCACAGCCGCCAGCTTTTTGTGAAGTAAAACAGATAAAGCAGAAATCTGTCCCTTCAAAGAACTTGCAGATAATCCTTTCTCCAAACCCTCTTGTAGAAAGGATAGAATCTTAGGAATTTTTATCTTGTTCCATGGGAATCCTTTAGATTCGCACCAACAGATATATTTTTTCCATATTTTATGGTAGATTTTTCTAGTTACAGGCTTTCTAGCCTGAATAAGAGTATCAATGACAGAATCTGAGAACCCACGCTTTGATAAAATCAAGCGTTCAATCTCCAAGCAGTCAGTTGGAGTGAGGCCAGATTCGGATGTTTGAACGGACCTTGAACAAGAAGGTCCTGTCTCAAAGGTAGCCTCCATGGTGGAACCAAAGACATATTCACCAGGTCTGCATACCAAGTCCTGCGTGGCCACGCAGGAGCTATCAAGATCACCAAGACCCTCTCCTGTTTGATCCTGGCTACCAGCCTGGGAATGAGAGGAAACGGTGGGAACACATAAGCTAGGTTGAAGGTCCAAGGCGCTACTAGTGCATCCACTAGTCGCCTTGGGATCCCTGGATCTGGACCCGTAGCAAGGAACCTTGAAGTTCTGACGAGACGCCATCAGATCCATGTCTGGAATGCCCCATAACTGAGTTATTTGGGCAAAGATTTCCGGATGGAGTTCCCACTCCCCCGGATGAAAAGTCTGACGACTCAGAAAATCCGCTTCCCAATTTTCCACTCCTGGGATGTGGATTGCAGACAAGTGGCAGGAGTGATTCTCCGCCCATTGAATTATTTTGGTCACTTCTTCCATCGCCAGGGAACTCCTTGTTCCCCCCTGATGGTTGATATATGCAACAGTTGTCATGTTGTCTGATTGAAACCTTATGAATTTGGCCTTTGCTAGTTGAGGCCAAGCCTTGAGAGCATTGAATATCGCTCTCAGTTCCAGAATGTTTATCGGGAGAAGAGATTCTTCCCGAGACCATAGACCCTGAGCTTTCAGGGGTTCCCAGACCGCGCCCCAGCCCACCAGACTGGCGTCGGTCGTGACAATGACCCACTCTGGTCTGCGGAAGCTCATCCCTTGTGACAGGTTGTCCAGGGTCAGCCACCAACGGAGTGAATCTCTGGTCCTCTGATCTACTTGTATCGTCGGAGACAAGTCTGTATAATCCCCATTCCACTGACTGAGCATGCACAGTTGTAATGGTCTTAGATGAATTCGCGCAAAAGGAACTATGTCCATTGCCGCAACCATCAAACCTATTACTTCCATGCACTGCGCTATGGAAGGAAGAAGAACAGAATGAAGTACTTGACAAGAGCTTAGAAGTTTTGATTTTCTGGCCTCTGTCAGAAAAATCTTCATTTCTAAGGAGTCTATTATTGTTCCCAAGAAGGGAACTCTTGTTGACGGAGATAGAGAACTTTTTTCTACGTTCACTTTCCACCCGTGAGATCTGAGAAAGGCTAGGACAATGTCCGTATTAGCCTTTGCTTGTGGCAGAGACGACGCTTGAATCAGTATGTCGTCCAAGTAAGGTACTACTGCAATCCCTCTTGGTCTTAGCACCGCTAGAAGGGACCCTAGTACCTTTGTGAAAATTCTTGGAGCAGTGGCTAATCCGAATGGAAGTGCCACGAACTGGTAATGTTTGTCCAGAAAGGCGAACCTTAGGAACCGATGATGTTCCTTGTGGATAGGAATATGTAGATACGCATCCTTTAAATCCACCGTGGTCATGAATTGACCTTCCTGGATGGTAGGAAGAATTGTCCGAATGGTTTCCATCTTGAACGATGGAACCCTGAGAAATTTGTTTAGGATCTTGAGATCTAAGATTGGTCTGAATGTTCCCTCTTTTTTGGGAACTATGAACAGATTGGAGTAAAATCCCATCCCCTGTTCTCCTAATGGAACAGGATGAATCACTCCCAATTTTAACAGGTCTTCTACACAATGTAAGAATGCCTGTCTTTTTATGTGGTCTGAAGACAATTGAGACCTGTGGAACCTTCCCCTTGGGGGTAGTTCCTTGAATTCCAGAAGATAACCTTGGGAGACTATTTCTAGCGCCCAAGGATCCAGAACATCTCTTGCCCAAGCCTGAGCGAAGAGAGAAAGTCTGCCCCCCACCAGATCCGTTCCCGGATCGGGGGCCAACCTCTCATGCTGTCTTGGTAGCAGTGGCAGGTTTCTTGGCCTGCTTACCTTTGTTCCAGCCTTGCATCGGCCTCCAGGCTGGCTTGGTTTGAGAAGTATTACCCTCTTGCTTAGAGGGTGTAGAATTTGAGGCTGGTCCGTTTCTGCGAAAGGGACGAAAATTTGGTTTATTTTTAGCCTTAAAAGACCTATCCTGAGGAAGGGCGTGGCCCTTTCCCCCCGTGATATCTGAAATAATCTCTTTCAAGTCAGGGCCGAAAAGCGTTTTCCCCTTGAAAGGGATGTTAAGCAATTTGTTCTTGGAGGACGCATCCGCTGACCAAGACTTTAGCCAAAGCGCTCTGCGCGCCACAATAGCAAAACCTGAATTTTTCGCCGCTAATCTAGCTAATTGCAAAGTGGCGTCTAAAGTAAAAGAGTTAGCCAATTTAAGAGCTTGAACTCTGTCCATAACCTCCTCATAAGAAGATTCTTTATTGAGCGACTTTTCTAGTTCATCGAACCAGAAACACGCTGCTGTAGTGACAGGAACAATGCATGAAATTGGTTGTAGAAGATAACCTTGCTGAACAAACATCTTTTTAAGCAAACCCTCTAATTTTTTATCCATAGGATCTTTGAAAGCACAACTATCTTCTATAGGGATAGTAGTGCGTTTGTTTAAAGTAGAAACCGCCCCCTCGACCTTGGGGACTGTCTGCCATAAGTCCTTTCTGGGGTCGACCATAGGAAATAATTTCTTAAATATAGGGGGAGGGACAAAAGGTATGCCGGGCCTTTCCCATTCTTTATTTACAATGTCCGCCACCCGCTTGGGTATAGGAAAAGCTTCGGGGGGCACCGGGACCTCTAGGAACTTGTCCATCTTACATAATTTCTCTGGAATGACCAAATTGTCACAATCATCCAGAGTAGATAACACCTCCTTAAGCAGAGCGCGGAGATGTTCCAATTTAAATTTGAATGTAATAACGTCAGGTTCAGCTTGTTGAGAAATTTTTCCTGAATCTGAAATTTCTCCCTCAGACAAAACCTCCCTGGCCCCTTCAGACTGGTGTAAGGGCATGTCAGAACCATTATCATCAGCGTCCTCATGCTCTTCAGTATCTAAAACAGAGCAGTCGCGCTTTCGCTGATAAGTGGGCATTTTGGCTAAAATGTTTTTAATAGAATTATCCATTACAGCCGTTAATTGTTGCATAGTAAGAAGTATTGGCGCACTAGATGTACTAGGGGCCTCTTGTGTGGGCAAGACTGGCGTAGACACAGGAGGGGATGATGCAGTACCATGCTTACTCCCCTCACTTGAGGAATCATCTTGGGCAACATCATTATCAGTGGCATCATTGTCCCTACATTGTTTGTCACATACATCACATCTATTTAAATGAGAAGGAACCTTGGCTTCCGAACATACAGAACATCGTCTATCTGATAGTTCAGACATGTTAAACAGGCATAAACTTGATAACAAAGCACAAAAACCGTTTTAAAATAAAACCGTTACTGTCACTTTAAATTTTAAACTGAACACACTTTATTACTGAATATGTGAAAAAGTATGAAGGAATTGTTCAAAATTCACCAAAATTTCACCACAGTGTCTTAAAGCCTTAAAAGTATTGCACACCAAATTTGAAAGCTTTAACTCTTAAAATAACGGAACCGGAGCCGTTTTTACATTTAACCCCTATACAGTCCCTGGTATCTGCTTTGCTGAGACCCAACCAAGCCCAGAGGGGAATACGATACCAAATGACGCCTTCAGTAATCTTTTTCTGTGTATCTGAGCTCCTCACACATGCATCTGCATGCCTTGCTTCCCAAAAACAACTGTGCATTAGTGGCGCGAAAATGAGGCTCTGCCTATGACTAGAAAAGGCCCCCAGTGAAAAAGGTGTCCAACACAGTGCCTGCCGTTTTTTTAATATAATTCCCAAGATTAAAATAACTCCCCAAAGCTATAATCTATTAAATATGCTTATATAGTAATCGTTTTAGCCCAGAAAATTGTCTACCAGTCTTTAAAGCCCTTGTGAAGCCCTTTATTCTTATTAAGAAAATGGCTTACCGGATCCCATAGGGAAAATGACAGCTTCCAGCATTACCAAGTCTTGTTAGAAATGTGTCATACTTCAAGCAGCAAAGTCTGCACACTGTTTCCCCCAACTGAAGTTACTTCATCTCAACAGTCCTGTGTGGAAACAGCCATCGATTTTAGTAACGGTTGCTAAAATCATCTTCCTCTTACGAACAGAAATCTTCATCTATTTTCTGTTTCAGAGTAAATAGTACATACCAGCACTATTTTAAAATAACAAACTCTTGATTGAAGAATAAAACTACATATAAACACCAAAAAACTCTTAACCATCTCCGTGGAGATGTTGCCTGTGCAACGGCAAAGAGAATGACTGGGGAAGGCGGAGCCTAGGAGGGATCATGTGACCAGCTTTGCTGGGCTCTTTGCCATTTCCTGGTGGGGAGGAGAATATCCCACAGGTAAGGATGACGCCGTGGACCGGACACACCTATGTTGGAGAAATCCTCATTTCTAAGGAATCTATTATTGTTCCCAAGAAGGGAACTCTTGTTGACGTAGACAGAGAACTTTTTTCTATGTTCACCTTCCATCCGTGAGATCTGAGAAAGGCCAGAACGATGTCTGTATGAGCCTTTGCTTTTGAAAGAGACGACGCTTGTATTAGAATGTCGTCCAAGTATGGTACTACTGCAATGCCCCTCGGTCTTAGGACCGCTAGAAGGGACCCGAGTACCTTTGAGAAAATTCTTGGAGCAGTGGCTAATCCGAATGGGAGGGCCACAAACTGGTAATGTTTGTCCAGAAAGGCGAACCTTAGGAACTGATGATGTTCTTTGTGGATAGGAATATGTAGGTACGCATCCTTTAGATCCACGGTAGTCATAAATTGACCTTCCTGGATAGTGGGTAGAATAGTTCGAATGGTTTCCATTTTGAACGATGGTACCCTGAGAAATTTGTTTAGGATCTTTAAATCCAGAATTGGTCTGAAGGTTCCCTCTTTTTTGGGAACTACTAACAGATTTGAGTAAAATCCCATTCCTTGTTCCGTCATTGGAACTGGGTGTATCACTCCCATCTTTAACAGGTCTTCTACACAATGTAAGAACGCCTGTCTCTTTATTTGGTTTGAGGATAAGTGAGACATGTGGAACCTTCCCCTTGGGGGTAGTTCCTTGAATTCCAGAAGATAACCCTGAGAAACTATTTCTAGCGCCCAGGGATCCTGAACATCTCTTGCCCAAGCCTGAGCAAAGAGAGAGAGTCTGCCCCCCACTAGATCCGGTCCCGGATCGGGGGCTACTCCTTCATGCTGTTTTGTTAGCGGTAGCAGGCTTCTTGGTCTGCTTACCCTTGTTCCAGCCTTGCATCGGTTTCCAGGCTGGCTTGGACTGTGAGGCATTACCCTCTTGCTTAGAGGATGCAGAATTAGAGGCCGGTCCGTTCCTGAAATTACGAAAGGAACGAAAATTAGACTTATTCTTGGCCTTGAAAGGCCTATCTTGTGGGAGGGCGTGGCCCTTTCCCCCAGTGATGTCTGAGATAATCTCTTTCAATTCTGGTCCAAAGAGAGTTTTACCCTTGAAGGGGATGTTAAGCAATTTTGTCTTGGATGATACATCCGCTGACCAAGACTTTAGCCAAAGCGCTCTGCGCGCCACAATTGCAAACCCTGAATTTTTCGCCGCTAATCTAGCTAATTGCAAAGCGGCATCTAAAATAAAAGAGTTAGCCAACTTAAGTGCGTGAACTCTGTCCATAACCTCCTCATATGGAGTCTCTCTACTGAGCGACTTTTCTAGTTCCTCGAACCAGAACCACGCTGCTGTAGTGACAGGAACAATGCACGAAATGGGTTGTAGAAGGTAACCTTGCTGTACAAAAATCTTTTTAAGCAAACCCTCCAATTTTTTATCCATAGGATCTTTGAAAGCACAACTATCCTCAATAGGAATAGTAGTGCGCTTGTTTAAAGTAGAAACTGCCCCCTCGACCTTAGGGACTGTCTGCCATAAGTCCTTTCTTGGGTCGACCATAGGAAATAATTTCTTAAATATAGGAGGGGGAACAAAAGGTATGCCGGGCTTCTCCCACTCCTTATTCACTATGTCCGCCACCCGCTTGGGTATTGGAAAAGCGTCGGGGTGCACCGGGACCTCTAGGAACTTGTCCATCTTGCATAATTTTTCTGGAATGACCAAGTTGTCACAATCATCCAGAGTAGATAACACCTCCTTAAGCAGTGCGCGGAGATGTTCTAATTTAAATTTAAATGTCACAACATCAGGTTCAGCCTGTTGAGAAATTTTTTCTGAATCTGAAATTTCCCCATCTGACAAAACCTCCCTCATGGCCCCTTCAGATTGGTGTGAGGGTATGACAGAACCATTATCATCAGCGCCCTCCTGCTCTTCAGTGTTTAAAACAGAGCAATCGCGCTTTCTCTGATATGCAGGCATTTTGGATAAAATATTAGCTATGGAGTTATCCATTACAGCCGTCAATTGTTGCATGGTAATAAGCATTGGCGCGCTAGAAGTACTAGGGGCCTCCTGCGTGGGCAAAACTGGCATAGACACAGAAGGAGATGATGTAGAACTATGTCTACTCCCTTCATCTGATGAATCATCTTGGACAACTTTACTAACTGTGGCAGTACTGTCCTTACTTTGTTTGGACGCTATGGCACAATTATCACACAATTTTGAAGGGGGAGACACATTGGCTTTCATACATAAAGAACATAGCTTATCTGAAGGCACAGACATGTTAAACAGGCTTAAACTTGTCAATAAAGCACAAAAACCGTTTTAAAACAAAACCGTTACTGTCTCTTTAAATTTTAAACAGAGCACACTTTATTACTTAATATGTGAAAAAATATGAAGGAATTGTTCAAAATTTACCAAAATTTCACCACAGTGTCTTAAAGCATTAAAAGTATTGCACACCAATTTTCAGAGCTTTAACCCTTAAAATAACGAAACCGGAAACGGTTACAGATTTAACCCCTATACAGTCCCAGCTACAGCCTTTGCTGTGACTTTACCAAGCCCAGAGGGGAGTACGATACCAAATGACGCCTTCTAGGAACTTTTCCATCCACTTTCAGGTCCTCACACATGCATCTGCATGTCTTGCTCTCAAAAACAACTGCGCAGTAATGGCGCGAAAATGAGGCTCAGCCTACAACTGGGAAGGCCCTTCCTGACTGGAAAAGGTGTCTAACATAGTGCCTGACGTTAAAAAACGTTCCCCAAGTTTATAAGTGTGAATTATCAGCATAAACATGTATAAAATGTCCAAATAAAGCAATCGATTTAGCCCATAAAAGTGTCTACCAGTTTTATAGCCCATATTAAGCCCTTTATTCTGTTTGAGACTAAGAAAATGGCTTACCGGTCCCCATGAGGGGAAATGACAGCCTTCCAGCATTACACAGTCTTGTTAGAAATATGGCTAGTCATACCTTAAGCAGAAAAGTCTGCTAACTGTTTCCCCCAACTGAAGTTACTTCATCTCAACAGTCCTATGTGGAAACAGCAATCGATTTTAGTTACTGTCTGCTAAAATCATCTTCCTCTCACAAACAGAAATCTTCATCTTTTTCTGTTTCAGAGTAAATAGTACATACCAGCACTATTTTAAAATAACAAACTCTTGATAGTAGAATAAAAAAAACTACAACTAAACACCACATACTCTTAACCATCTCCGTGGAGATGTTGCCTGTGCAACGGCAAAGAGAATGACTGGGGTGGGCGGAGCCTAGGAGGGACTATATGGCCAGCTTTGCTGGGACTCTTTGCCATTTCCTGTTGGGGAAGAGATATTCCCCACAAATAAGGATGACGCCGTGGACCGGACACACCAATGTTGGAGAAATTGGAACTTTGTTTAAAATGACATGCCCTATCTGTTCATCCATACATATAACAGACAAACAGGGCTTTCTGATGATACCCTATATGGGTACATAAAATAACAAATATAAAATTAATATGAAAAACAAAGGAAAATAACATTTTCTACACAACAAGTGTAGCTAAAGAAAAATATGTTAAAATAGATTATTTTGTCCTGATTTTAGGAATACCTCACATGCCTAGGTTTCCATCCAAGTATAGTTTCCAAAATGTATTATATTTGGACTGATAAATTTAATAGCAGTCACGAGTACAAAAATAGTACACAAAAAACATAATTTATGCTTACCAGATAAATTCCTTTCCTTCCGGATAGGGAGAGTCCACAGCTTCATTCCTTACTGTTGGGAAATACAACACCTGGCCACTAGGAGGAGGCAAAGACACCCCAGCCAAAGGCTTAAAGGATTACTTTCTGTTATAATTTTTAAGCTAAACAACTAACATATTAAAGT
The DNA here is from genome assembly GCF_027579735.1 of Bombina bombina. Lineage (NCBI taxonomy): Eukaryota > Metazoa > Chordata > Amphibia > Anura > Bombinatoridae > Bombina > Bombina bombina. Next base: position 1,046,730,945 of record NC_069502.1, read on the forward strand.
TAATAAACATTAATTAAAACCTACTGACCTATATTTTCTCCAAAACGAAGTTTCATAACGTTCTAAAAGTTATATCTTTTATTCGCAGATGAGGTCACGTTATCCTGCCCACTATTTTCAGCACTGCGTGTTCAAAATACTTAAACCAATAACTTTGTGTTTAAAGCGCCATTTTGAAACCTAGGTATTGTAAGCGGATTGGTACAGAGCAAAGGATACCCACGGAGTGGGTTTGGAAAACAATTAAATTTGCAGACAAGATTTCTGATATACGGTAGAGATATGTTAATGAAATGCTATTGATAAAAAGCGTATTTGGGGTAGTTAGTTAGTAACAGGCATAGAAAATATTTACTTACAGTGGCCCTTTAAATATCCCTCCCACTTCCTCATTACCCCAGTCATTCTGCAGAGGGAACAAGGAAAAGTAATACAAACATTAGGGTATAAATGGTGCCAGAAGAATAAAATAAACCGGAAGGAAAGGAATTTATCTGGTAAACATAAATTATGTTTTCCTTCCTAAGATAGGGAGAGTCCACGGCTTCATTCCTTACTGTTGGGAAAACTATACCCAAGCTCCAGAGGATACTGAATGAATAATGGGAGGGAACAAAAAGAAAGAGGCAGATCCTATTCTGAGGGCACCACAGACTGCATAATTTTTCTTCCGAAAGCTGTTTCAGCCGAAACAATAGCATCAAACTTGTAAAATTTTGAAAAGTATGTAAGGAGGACCAGGTAGCCACCTTACAAATCTGATCCATAGAGGCTTTGTTCCTAAAGACCCAAGAGGAAGCCACTGCTCTAGTGGAATGAGCCGTTATCCTCTCAGGACGACAATGTCCCGCTGTCTCATAAGCTAAGCGGATGAGACTCCTTAACCAAAAATATACGGAAGTCGAAGTAGCCTTCTGTCCCTTGCGCTTCCCCGAATAGACTACAAAGAGGAAGATTGTCTAAACTTTAACATCTCTGGTCTGTTAGAAATATCTTCATGGATATGGAGTCTATTATAGTACCCAGGAATTCCACCCTGGTACTTGGGATAAGAGAACTCTTTTCCAAGTTTATCTTCCATCCATGTGATCGAAGAAGACTGAGAAGGGACTCTGAGAATTCTTCCGCAAGACTAAAGGATGGTGCTTGCACCAGAATATCGTAACTGCAATACCCTGAGTTCTGGTAACGGCTAGAAGAGCCCCCAGAACCTTCGTAAAGATTCTTGGAGCAGTAGCTAGGCCAAACGGAAGGGCAATTAACTGGAAGTGCTGGTCCAGGAATGCAAACCTCAGGAACTGAAAGTGTTCCCTGTGAATTGGAACATGAAGGTAAGCGTCCTTCAGATCTATACTTGTCATAAACTGGCCTTCCTGAATTAAAGGAAGGATGGACCTTATCGGCTCCATCTTGAAGGAAGAGACACTGAGAAATTAGTTTAAGCACTTTAGGTCCAGAATTGGGACCACGAAAAGGTTTGAATAAAATCCCAAACCTCTTTCTTCCATAGGCACCGGGACAACAACTCCTAAGGAGGATAGATCCCAAACGCACCCTAGAAAGGCATCCTTTTCTGGTCTGGTAGACAGATTCGTGAGAAGTAAACTGCCCCTTGGCGGATGATGCCCCCACGGATCCTGTACGTCCTTAAACCAGGCGTCTGAAAAAAGAGACAGTCTGCCTCCTACACGATCCGATCCCGGATCAGGGGCCGCCACTTCATGCCAATTTGTTTTCGGCGGGCTTCTTATTCTGCTTGGATTTATTCCAGGACTGAGCCGGCTTCCAAGCACTCTTGGGTTGCTCGGGCTTGGGGGAGGATTGTTGTCATTGGGAATTTGTCAGAACGAAAATTAGAAGATTGTCGTCCCTTAGACTTGTTCTTCTTATCTTGCGGTATGAAGGCACCCTTGCCTCCTGTAACCGTAGAAATAATAGAGTCTAGGCCTGGAACAAATAAAATCTTTCCCTTGAAGGGAACAGAAAGGAGTCTAGACTTGGAAGTCATATCCGCTCAGTGGTGAGCTGGGGGGGGTGTGCACTGATACGTCAGCACGCAACGTGAAGGCGCGAACCCAGAGAGAGAGCTGAGATGGAATAGTGGTGGAGACGAAACCGCGTTAGCCGCTGATGCTGGGGTTTCCATGGCCAAAGGAAGGTTGTTCTGTTCAGCAGAAGATATCAGTGTCGTTATCTCCTGTTTGGCGCAAAGTGGAAGTTGAACGCGGTAGTGCGGTAATCGCACAGGTTGCATAAAGGTGCACGAGAAGGGTCTAGGGCAGAGCTTTCCAAACTTTTCATGTTGGTGACACACTTTTTAGACCTACATCATTTCGCGACACAGTAATTCAGTTGTACTAGCAAACAGGAGGTTAAACTAACTTGTTTTAAGAGAAACGGACACATACATAAATGATATAATAACGAAATGTATTTACAAGTAACAGTATGTATGTGCAAGAATTTAAAAAAAGTTTAATACCACCAATAGTTGCTTACTATTTTAATGGGATGTATGAGGTTGATGGGATGAGCACAGTTTCTGAATATTTGGTGGAATATTAGACACTCGCATTCTTAAGCTTCCCCTTCCTATCCATATATCAAGAGCAGGAACAGCAATGCACTACTGGGAGCTAGCGAATTTTAAAACCCGCAGGGACTCTTTCTGGCCACAATAGTGATGGGAAAGTTGTTTCAAGTGGACTAACACCTGGACTGTGGCATGCCGGAGGGGGAGCCATGGCAAAACTCCCATGGAAAATTACATAGTTGATGCAGAGTCTGGTTTTAATCCATAAAGGGCATAAATCACCTAACATTCCTAAATTGTTTGGAATAACATGCTTTAAAACATCAGATATGATGTTGTATAGATCAGGTAATGTAAGGGTTACGCCCGCTTCACAGTGACAGACCAAACTTGCGCAGCGAGTACAATATCATCAACATCACACCATATGTCCATGTGTGTAATGCTGCCTGATTGAGACATATCACTGTTATCTACATCCTCTGGCAATAATGGTTGCGCATCACTCATTTCTTCCAACTAATGTGTAAATAACTCCTCTGACAGATCAAGTGAAGCGGCTGTGGTGCTAGTGTTGGTGGTGGCGGCAGGCGGGCAAGTGGTAACTTGAGAGGCGCTGCCCGAAGATAAGCTGGAGGAGGATGGTGCGTCAAGGTTCGGAGCGGAAGCTATAGAAGATTGGGTGTCCTGTGTTAAAAAGTCAACTATGTCCTCAGAACTTTTCGAGTTTATGGTACATGGCCTCTGAACACTGGGCATTATTCTAGGGCCAAAGGGAATCACAGCACCACGACCACGACAGCACCTGCGGGGTGGCCTGCCTCTGCCTGTCATTTTTTTTTAAATGTACACTTACACTACTATTAAACAAGATATGAGTGGTGGCACTGGGCAAGTGGGCACAGTATACGCTGTGAGCCTGGCACACACACTGGCAGGCAGGCAACTGCAATTAGATTACACTAGCAGACTGATGTTTCACAGTCAAAAAAGTTTTTTTTTTTTAAATTTACACTACTGTTACACCAGATATGAGTGGTGGCACTGGGCAAGTGGGCCTGGCACACACGCTGGCAGGCAGGCAACTGCAATTAGATTATACTAGCAGACTGATGTTTCACAGTCAAAAAAGTTTTTTTTTAAAATTTACACTACTGTTACACCAGATATGAGTGGTGGCACTGGGCAAGTGGGCCTGGCACACACGCTGGCAGGCAGGCAACTGCAATTAGATTACACAAGCAGACTGATGTTTCACAGTCAAAAAAGTTGTTTTTTGTTAAATTTACACTACTGTTACACTAGATATGAGTGGTGGCACTGGGCAAGTGGGCACAGTATACGCTGTAAGCCTGACACATACGCTGGCAGGCAGGCAACTGCAATTAGATTACACAGGAAAAAAAAGCAGCCCTAAAAAGGGCTTTTTGGGGTGCTGTCCTTACAGCAGAGATCAGAAGAGTCCTTCAGGACTGTAGTGGACACAATACACTAGCCTAGCTATAGATTTCCCTATTAATCAGCAGCAGCTACACTGTCCCTCCTTTCCCTAAGTATGCAGCTTCCAAATGAATCTAAAATGGATGCTGTCCAGGAGGTAGGAGGGTCTGGAAGGGAGTGTCTGCTGCTGATTGGCTGGAATGTGTCTTCTAACAGTCAGGTAGAGGGTCAAAGTATTACTCAATGATGACGAATAGGGGGTGGATCGAACATCGGATATGTTCGCCCGCCGCGGCGAACGTGAACATGCTATGTTCGCCGGGAACTATTCGCCGGCGAACTATTCGCGACATCACTAGCTCCCAATACTAATAACAAAAAACAAAACAAAAAAAGTAATATCCGCAGATCAAGACTTCAACCAGAGCGCCCGGCAGGCTAGGACTGCAAAGACAGAGGCCTTTGCATTTAGGCGAATAATTTGCATAATCGCAATAACATATAAAATAATTAGGAATTCTCAGAGCTTTAATTCTGTCATGAATATCCTCGAGGGGAGACTCCACCTCAATGAGTTCCAACAAAGAGTCACACCAGTAGGTAGCCGCAACGGCGGCAACTGCAGCCGCCGGTTGAAACAAAAATCCAGTATGTTGAAACATCTTTCTCAGAAAGGTTTCCATTTTCTTATCCATCGGCACTCTGAACGAAGAACTATCCTCAAGAGGTATAGTATTACGTTTAGCAAGCGTAGAGATAGCACATCCACCTTAGAAATGGAGCCCCACAAATTCAGTTGAGAGACCGGGAACAACTTTTTAAAAGTAGACAAGGGGGAATTCATTCTTAATAATGTTTGCCATCTTAACCGGCACAGGAAAACTCAAAGGAACTTTCCAGTCTTCGTAAACGCTGTCTAGTTTAGTTATCATAGGTTCTTCAGGCAGTGCGGCCTCTGGAACCTCTAACGTAGACAGAACCTCCTTTAATAAAAAACGCAAGTGCTCAATTTTAAATCTAAAGGACGGTTCTTCCGCAGCAGGAGGTTTAGACGCTAAGGACTCCGACCCAGAAAGTTCACCCTCTGAAGCTACAGAGGTTAACTCCTCATCGGATAACTGGGACATAATAGCTAAATCCGATAAATATTTAGATGACTCCGGGTCAGAAGAGCTATGTTTAACCTTTCTCTTACATTTGTTAAAGCGAGGTAATGCACAGAGGGCCGCAGACACCGCCGTTAGTAACTGCGCAGCAAAGTCCGCAGGAAGAAGGTCCCCTCCGGATGGAGGATTAGATGTGCTACGGGGAACTGCATGTGGAGTGGATAATGTAGCAAGGGTAGGAAACTCACGGGACGCCACCTCCTGAGAGGTAGACGGTTCAGAGGGACTAAGAGCCTTAGCAGGCTTGTCTCCCTTCTTAGGCTTTATAAAGGTGTTAAGGCATGTGGAACATAATTAAGCGCTGCAGGAGAAAGTAGACGACCTCGAAAATAGGAGTCGCAGGAACAACTTGCGGGTAAGTGGGGGTTCCAGAAACGATAAAAAGCAAAGATCTGCTGGAATTCACTGCTTTAACCCTGCCCAAGCTTCTAAAGATGAATCCGGACCACTTACCTTTGGATGTGGAGCGTGCACACCGTCTGGGCCCGGACAAGGGACTTGAAACACTGAACTCTCGCCCACGTCAGGTAATTTTCAAATAGTTAATAACTAATAGCTACCTAGTTAAAATAATTACCAATTTACCTGTAAAATAAATCCTAACCAAAGTTACAAATACACCTACACTATCAATAAATTAAACTACAAATCTCTAAACTAAAATACAATTAAATACACTAAACTAAATTACAAAAACAAACAAACACTAAATTACAAAAAATAAAAAAAAGATTACAAGAATTTTAAGCTAATTACACCTATTCTAAGCCCCCTAATAAAATAATAAAGCCCCCGAAAATAAAAAAATGCCCTACCCTATTCTAAATTAAAAATTAACCAGCTCTTTTACCAGCCCTTAAAAGGGCTTTTTGCGGGGCATGCCCCAAAGTAAACAGCTCTTTTGCCAGTAAAAAAAAACACAATACCACCCCCCAACATTAAAACCCACCACCCACATACCCCTACTCTTGCATTCTATTGGCTTGCATTCTTGCATTCTATTGGCTAGAAAAATATAGACTGAACATACCTCATATGCAGCTTAGCATGCAAACCGTTCCCCCAACTGAAGTTTTCCTGTACTCTTCAGCCCTTGTGAGAACAGCAGTGGATCTTAGTTACAAAGTGCTTAGATCATCATCCTCCTTGCAGAAATCTTCATCCCTTTTCTGCCAGAGAGTAAATAGTACAAACCGGTACCATTTAAAATAACAAACTTTTGATTGAGAAATAAAAAACTAACATTTTTGTCACCACACTCGCTCTGCCCTTCCTAGTACTTAGAGTAGGCAAAGAGAATGACTGGGGGGTGGAGCTAAGGGAGGAGCTATATAGACAGCTCTGCTGTGGGTGCTCTCTTTGCCACTTCCTGTAGGGAAGGAGAATATCCCACAAGTAAGGATGAATCCGTGGACTCGATACAACTTACAAGAGAAAAATTGATTGTTAATTACAGACTCAATGACATATTACTGACTGTTACATATGAGCAACGGGATTTGGGAATTCTTATTTCAGATGATTTACATTTTTAAGGGACAGTCTAGTGCAAAATAAACTTTCATGATTCAAAAAAGTCATGTTATATTAAAAAACTTTCCAATTTACTTTAATCATCAATTTTGCTTTGTCCTCTTGGTATTCTTAGTTGAAAGCTAAACCTAGGTAGGCTTATATGTTAAGTTAAGTTCTTAGACCTTTAAGGACGCCTTGATCTGAATGCATTTTGACAATTTTTCCCCACTAGAGGGCATTAGTTCATGTGTGTCATATAGATAAAATTGTGCTCACGCACATGGAGTTACCTAGGAGCCAGCACTGACTGGCTAAAATGCAAGTCTGTCAAAAGAACTGAAATAAGGGGGCAGTTTGCAGAGGCTTAGATACAAGATAATCACAGAGGTAAAAAGTATATAAATATAACTGTTAGTTATGCAAAACTGGGGGAATAGGTAATGAAGGTATTATCTACCTTTTTAAACAATAACAATTCTGGTGTAGACTGTCCCTTTAATAAACAAAGTAGTATTGCAGCGAGTAAGGCCAGCAGAATGTCTGGTTGTATTGGTAGAGGTATTTGCAGCAGAAATAATAAGGTTCCTTTACCACTTTACTGATCACTAGTTAGGCCTCATCTTGATTATAGAATGCAGTTCTGGAGGACATATCTCCTGAAGGATACTATAAACAAACTAGAATCTGCGCAAAGGAGGGCTACCAAATGGTCTAAAAAATAAAACTTAAAAGGAGAGGCTCAATGATCTAAATATGAGAAGGGTATACACTTCCACAAGAGGTGGTAATTGACAAACACTGTGGGGGACTTTACGAATGCCTGTGATAAGCATAAGGCTATCCTACAAACTAGATAAGTTTATACTTTTAGGAAATATTGGGCAGACTTGTTGGGCCTATGGATCTTATGTGCAGTCAAAATCTATGTTTCTATAAAAACTAAATATTTGCATTGAACATTTTACAACTCCCCCGGGTACAGCGGTACCTCCAATGTACTTATAGGGTAGAATGTAAGTGCTGCTCGACTCAGATTTCAGCTTTGCAATTTGGCAGATTAATTTACTGGGCCCATGTCTCCTTTGGAGTTCTTCAGAAGCCACCAAACTCTAATTAGTCCCATTATCTGAACTGAAATTCTACTTTTTATTAAGCTAATCAGCCAACACTACTGAATTATAAACAGTATATTTTTAGTAATTTTTTAATTTATTGATATAATTTTTTCAAATTGCGATGAATATCTGGTTAATTTGACTCTACAACTTATCTATTTATTTTTTTTACATCCAAGAATTTTTTTGTACAGCTACCTAATTTTAACATAAACAGATGGGGTTTTTGTCTTGATATTATTGTGAGTGTGACTGTTGGAGAAGAAGTGGTGTTATTTCTTCAGAATGTTGTAACAAAATAATTAAATATGTGCAGTTTGAACATTCATTGAGAAACACATATTTAAACTTTCTCTCTCCCTTTTCTAATTTTAGTTAACCCCTTAATGACCGCAGTACTTTTCCATTTTCTGTCCGTTTGGGACCAAGGCTATTTTTACATTTCTGTGGTGTTTGTGTTTAGCTGTAATTTTACTCTTACTCATTTACTGTACCCACGCATATTATATACTGTTTTTCTCGCCATTAAATGGACTTTCTAAAGATACCATTATTTTCTTATATCTTATAATTTACGATAAAAAAATATATAAAATATGAGGAAAAAAATTGAAAAAAAACACACCTTTTCTTACTTTGAACCCCAAAATCTGTTACACATCTACAACCACCAAAAAACAACCAAGATAAATAGTTTTTAAATTTTGTCCTGTGTTTAGAAATACCCAATGTTTACATGTTCTTTGTTTTTTTTTGCAAGCTATGGGGCAATAAATACAAGTAGCACTTTGCTATTTCCAAATCAATTTTTTCAAAATTAGCGCTAGTTACATTGGGACACTGATATCTTTCAGGAATCCCTGAATATCCCTTGACATGTATATATTTTTTTAGAAGACATCCCCAAGTATTGATCTAGGCCTATTTTGGTATTTCATGCCACCATTTCACTGCCAAATGAGATCAAATAAAAATAAATGTTCACTTTTTCACAAATTTTTTCACAAACTTTTGGTTTCTAACTGAAATTATTTACAAACAACTTGTGCAATTATGGCACAAATGGTTGTAAATGCTTCTCTGGGATCCCCTTTGTTCAGAAATAGCAGACATATATGGCTTTGGCATTGCTTTTTGGTAATTAGAAGGCGCTAAATGCCACTGCGCATCACACGTGTATTATGTCCAGCAGTGAAGGGGTTAATTAGGGAGCTTCTAGGGTTAATTTTAGCTTTAGTGTAGTAGACAACCACAAGTATTGATCTAGGCCCATTTTGGTATATTTCATGCCACCATTTCACCGCCAAATGCGATCAAATTAAAAAAAAAACATAAAATTTTTCACAATTTTAGGTTTCTCACTGAAATTATTTACAAACAGCTTGTGCAATTATGGCACAAATGGTTGTAAATGCTTCTCTGGGATCCCCTTTGTTCAGAAATAGCAGACATATAGCTTTGGCGTTGCTATTTGGTAATTAGAAGGCCACTAAATGCTGCTGCGCACCATACGTGTATTATGCCCATCAGTGAAGGGGTTAATTAGGGAGCTTGTAGAGTTAATTTTAGCTTTAGTGTAGTGTAGTAGACAACCCAAAGTATTGATCTGGGCCCATTTTAGTATATTGCATGCCACCATTTCACCGCCAAATGCGATCAAATAAAAAAAATTGTTCCCTTTTTCACAATTTTTTTCACAAACTTTAGGTTTCTCACTGAAATTATTTACAAACAGCTTGTGCAATTATGGCACAAATAGTTGTAAATGCTTCTCTGGGATCCCCTTTGTTCAGAAATAGCAGACATATATGGCTTTGGCGTTGCTTTTTGGTAATTAGAAGGCCGCTAAATGCCGCTGCACATCACACGTGTATTATGGCTAGCAGTGAAGGGGTTAATTAGGTAGCTTGTAGGGAGCTTGCAGGGTTAATTTTAGCATTAGTGTAGAGATCAGCCTCCCACCTGACACATCACACCCCCTGATCCCTCCCAAAGAGCTCTCATCCCTCCCCCACCATCTTAAGTACTGGCAGAAATTCTGCCAGTACTAAAATAAAAACAGAATTTATGCTTACCTGATAAATTACTTTCTCCAACGGTGTGTTCGGTCCACGGCGTCATCCATTACTTGTGGGAATATTCTCTTCCCCAACAGGAAATGGCAAAGAGCACAGCAAAAGCTGTCCATATAGCCCCTCCTCAGGCTCCGCCCCCCAGTCATTCGACCGACGGTTAGGAGAAAAAAGGAGAAACTATAGGGTGCCGTGGTGACTGTAGTATATAGAGAAAGATTTTTTTCAAACCTGATTAAAAAACCAGGGCGGGCCGTGGACCGGACACACCGTTGGAGAAAGTAATTTATCAGGTAAGCATAAATTCTGTTTTCTCCAACATTGGTGTGTCCGGTCCACGGCGTCATCCATTACTTGTGGGAACCAATACCAAAGCTTTAGGACACGGATGAAGGGAGGGAGCAAATCAGGTTACCTAAACAGAAGGCACCACGGCTTGCAAAACCTTTCTCCCAAAAACAGCCTCCGAAGAAGCAAAAGTATCAAATTTGTAAAATTTGGCAAAAGTGTGCAGAGAAGACCAAGTCGCTGCCTTACATATCTGATCAACAGAAGCCTCGTTCTTGAAGGCCCATATGGAAGCCACAGCCCTAGTGGAGTGAGCTGTGATTCGTTCAGGAGGCTGCCGTCCGGCAGTCTCATAAGCCAATCGGATAATGCTTTTCAGCCAGAAAGAAAGAGAGGTAGCAGTAGCTTTTTGTCCTCTCCTCTTACCAGAGTAAACGACAAACAAAGATGAGGTCTGTCTAAAATCCTTTGTTGCTTCTAAATAGAACTTTAAAGCACGGACTACATCTAAATTGTGTAACAAACGTTCCTTCTTTGAAACTGGATTCGGACACAGAGAAGGAACAACTATTTCCTGGTTAATATTCTTGTTGGAAACAACTTTTGGAAGAAAACCAGGCTTGGTACGCAAAACAACCTTATCTGAATGGAACACCAGATAGGGTGGATCACACTGCAAAGCAGATAATTCAGAAACTCTTCTAGCAGAAGAAATAGAAACCAAAAACAGAACTTTCCAAGATAACAACTTGATATCTATGGAATGTAAGGGTTCAAACAGAACCCCTTGAAGAACTGAAAGAACTAAATTTAGACTCCAAGGAGGAGTCAAGGGTCTGTAAACAGGCTTGATTCTGACCAAAGCCTGTACAAAAGCTTGTACATCTGGCACAGCTGCCAGTCGTTTGTGTAACAAGACAGATAGAGCAGAAATCTGTCCTTTTAGAGAATTCGCTGACAATACCTTATCCAAACCTTCTTGAAGAAAGGAGAGGATCCTAGGAATTTTAATCTTACTCCAGGAGAATCCCTTGGATTCACACCAACAGATATATCTTTTCCATATTTTATGGTAAATCTTTCTAGTCACAGGTTTTCTGGCTTGGACCAGAGTATCTATCACTGAATCTGAAAACCCACGCTTGGATAAAATCAAACGTTCAATTTCCAAGCAGTCAGCTGCAGAGAAACTAGATTTGGATGTTCGAATGGACCTTGTACTAGAAGATCCTGTCTCAAAGGTAGCTTCCATGGTGGAGCCGATGACATATTCACCAGGTCTGCATACCAAGTCCTGCGCGGCCACGCAGGAGCTATCAGAATCACCGAGGCCTTCTCCTGTTTGATCCTGGCTACAAGCCTGGGAAGGAGAGGGAACGGTGGAAACGCATAAGCTAGGTTGAACGACCAAGGCGCCACTAATGCATCCACTAGAGTCGCCTTGGGATCCCTGGATCTGGACCCGTAGCAAGGAACCTTGAAGTTCTGACGGGACGCCATCAGATCCATGTCTGGAATGCCCCATAATTGAGTCAACTGGGCAAACACCTCCGGGTGGAGTTCCCACTCCCCCGGATGGAAAGTCTGACGACTCAGGTAATCCACCTCCCAGTTGTCTACTCCTGGGATGTGGATTGCAGATAGGTGGCAGGAGTGATCCTCCGCCCATTTGATGATTTTGGATACCTCTCTCATCGCCAAGGAACTCCTTGTTCCCCCCTGATGGTTGATGTAAGCTACAGTCGTCATGTTGTCTGACTGGAATCTTATGAATCCGGCCTTCGCTAGTTGAGGCCAAGCCCGGAGAGCATTGAATATCGCTCTCAGTTCCAGGATGTTGATCGGGAGAAGAGACTCTTCCCGAGACCATAAACCCTGAGCTTTCAGGGAATCCCAGACCGCGCCCCAGCCTAATAGACTGGCGTCGGTCGTGACAATGGTGATCCTGGGACAACCACTAACGGAGTGAGTCTCTGGTCATCTGGTCTACTTGAATCTTTGGAGACAAGTCTGTATAGTCCCCATTCCACTGCTTGAGCATGCACAGTTGTAATGGTCTTAGATGAATTCGAGCAAAAGGAACTATGTCCATTGCTGCAACCATCAACCCTACTACTTCCATGCACTGAGCTATGGAAGGCTGCAGAATAGAGAGAAGAACTTGACAAGCGTTTAGAAGCTTTGACTTTCTGACCTCTGTCAAGAAGATCTTCATTTCTAAAGAATCTATTATTGTTCCCAAAAAGGGAACTCTTGTCGACGGAGACAGGGAACTCTTTTCTACGTTCACCTTCCACCCGTGAGATCTGAGAAAGGCTAGAACAATGTCTGTATGAGCCTTTGCCTTGGAGAGAGACGACGCTTGAATTAGAATGTCGTCCAGATAAGGTGCCACTGCAATGCCCCTTGGTCTTAGAACCGCTAGAAGGGACCCGAGCACCTTTGTGAAAATTCTGGGAGCAGTGGCTAGTCCGAATGGGAGAGCCACAAACTGATAATGTTTGTCCAGAAAGGCGAACCTTAGGAACTGATGATGATCTTTGTGGATAATAATATCTAGATACGCATCCTTTAAATCCACGGTAGTCATATATTGACCCTCCTGGATTGTAGGTAAAATTGTTCGATTGGTTTCCATTTTGAACGATGGAACTCTGAGAAATTTGTTTAGAATTTTTAAATCCAGAATTGGTCTGAAAGTTCCCTCTTTTTTTGGAACTACAAACAGATTTTTTTTTTTTTTTTTTAAATATTTTTATTTGTTTGAGGAAAACACATAATACAGAAATATCATAAAAAGGCAACATTTTGAAAAGTATGAATACAGGGAAATAACGACAATCATCAACGCTATAATCTAATGTTGTATGACATTTCACGTAAAACGAAGAGAAGAAAGAGAAAGTATCTTCCTCAATTTTATATTAATAGTAAGTAAGTGGGGATATATATGCTCTCATAGGGTAGTTTGGCGAAGGTTAATGGGGCGAGGAACGGAGAAGAGGATAAGGAGCCAGTAGTGGGTTAGGAAAGGGACTGAGGAGAGGGTGAGTACTATGATAAGGCAGTAGTATCTAATGTTGATGGTGTATGGTGTCAGATAGAAGTGGCTAAGATCCAAACAATGTAGAATTAGTTTAGTTAGAGAATTTTTCCCACCAAGGGGCCCAAGTTGCATGATAAAAATCTAGTTTATCTATGGCTGAGTGGGAGTGGGCTTCCATCTTAGATATGTAATGAACTGTAGCTAAGATCTGTGGGGTGCTAGGAGGAGAGACTTGTTTCCAGGCTTTTGCGATTTCTAATTTAGTGGCCATCAAAACATAAATGGACAAGGCTTTCTGTGTAGGTGTGAGGGCCGGGAAGTTAAGGTGGTGTAGACCAATTTGGGGGTTAAGCTGTATAATTATGCCTAGAGAGTTAAGTAAGTTAGTTACCCAGAGCCATGTAGGGGAGAGTTTCGGGCAAAACCACCAAATATGTGCCTGAGTTCCAATTTGTCCACAGCCCCTCCAGCAAAGAGGAGATTGAGATTGCTTCATATAGGGTAGAGGAGCTGACTAGAATGGCGACCCCTCGAGCCTTGGAATGGAAAGATGATGTGACTACTGTTGGGAATTTTCTGTATGTGTATGCGGAATCTTTGTTAACTAGCCAATGCGTCTCCTGAATAAAAGCTACATCAATCGCATTGCGTGATAACATGTTAAGCAATAAACTACGTTTGGTCGGGGAATTAAGCCCTTGAGTGTTAAGGGTTAAAAATTTCAATTCTGACATCATGGAATCAAAACTATATGTCTCCGATTCCTAGATTGTGTAACTATGAGAGCAGTATGGTTAGAGAAGAGTCACTAGTTTAACTGCGAAGAGCCCACTTATAGGAGTGAGGGGAGAGGGAAGCAGCGGGCAAAAGCCGCTCGAATTGGGGGATAAAGGGTGATAGGAGGGGGAAGTAATGGGGGGTTGGAGTTGCTTAAATAATGAACTTTTAATTAGGGTGTTTCGTGGTGTGGAGATAGAGATGCAGACCTAAGAGTGGAAGAAAAGATTTAAAAGAGGGAAGAGGTAAGAAGGTGTCCACGAGATGGGCTAGTACTGAAAGGGGGGAGGGCAAGGATATTTACTGTGATGTGTTATCCGTGGTAACTATTATCAGCTGGATTTCAGAGGAATGGGGTCCTACCGTGATCAGTGTGAGCGGGTCTAAGTGCAAGAGGGAGGGGACAATGTTAGTATATTATGGAGAACTAAGGGAGAAGGGGGGGTGCCTGATTAGGATTCTGCTTCACTTAATGAATTAAGATGAGTAAGGGGGAAAGTAAATTAGGAAAGTAACTTAGGGGCGGTAATACACATGAAGGGTGATAACTATTGAGGGAGGTGAATCTGTTCAATACTAGAAAAGTAGAGTAAAAACAACATACATAACATTTCAAACATTTGAACCATATCAAATCAAATACATCGTGTCAAACAATGTAAAAAGGTGAAATGTACAGTAGAATTATATAAGAGACCTTAGTAGAGATTGACAACATTACTGAAATATATGAAAAAGAAGAAAAGATAAAAAGAAAAAAAAAAAAAGTAAAAAAATAAATTGCTAGGAGAACATCAATATCATATGAAGATCATGACAACAGTATTGTCTGTAATAGACTAGGAGTGTGTAAATAATAACTTGAGAACTGTTTTCACTATGTGAGAAATAGAAAGAGCTTTGGCTTACTAAGGTCCAGTCATTAATCTTAACATGATATACGGGTTATAAGATACGATAGATAGTTTATGAGAACCTGAGGACTAAACATAAACACAAATTATCTTCCAGAAGGTCCAGTATGATTAATTAAAAGTTGTTGTCTATGATGGATAATAAGCTAAGTCAAGCCGTCAAACAAAGATTAGGGTAGGTTCTGCCATGTGGGAATGTGTCTCACTATGTTAAAATGGCGACTTAATATTTTAAGATCTAAGGTAAGGTGTCCAGAGTTAGTAAGTTGTCAGAGCTAATAGATGCATCGTAAGGAGCGTACTTAGGGAAGGATCCCCAGTGTAGAATCGACTATAGTTAAAAAAAAAAAAAAAAAACCAAACACATGAACAGATAGAAAAATCCAAACATTAACAGATAAGATTTACATTTACGTTACCCTTCCAGCTTCTGCTAGACACTGTTGTTTGAGAGTCCCATGAGGATAAACAGTGTCATTCGGGGGGGAACTTCAGGAAAAGGGGGAAATGGGTGAAAGTGGTAGATAAATATAAAGAACCAGGATGAACAAAAGAGGGGCAGTCCGGTATGAGTAGACCCGTAAGGGTCTAGCAGGGTGTATCACAGTACATTGGAAATCAGAAGTCTCTCTTCACATCAGAGGTAGTTGTAGTTGCGGGGGCGATGGTGATGGGGGTCTTTCTCTAGAAGATTGAAAACTGAAAGCTTGGCGTTGAGGCTGCCAGTCCTGAGGAACCTGGGGGAGATTGTCAGCCATGAGGAGTTTCAGAGATTGTAGAATTTGGAAACCCTGTTCAAGAGTAGTAATGGTGTAGGCAGTATCTTTGTATTGAAAGAATATACGGACAGGGAAGCCCCATCGGTATTTGATGTTGTTATTGCGAAGACATTGAGTGACTTGGTGAAAGAGTCTTCTGCTAGACAGGGTATGGGCAGAAAGGTCTGGAAAAACCTGTATGTCCTTCTTCTGGAATGAGGTCCTGATGATTCTTACTTTGAATGTGAAGTAATGTAACCTCACGATTACATCTCTGGGGGACCCCATGGGTGCATTCCTCGGTCTAAGAACTCTGTGGGCTCTGTCAATTAGACTTTCCTGAGGGGGAGTAGGACCTAGTAGCTCTGCGAAGAAGGATTGCAAATGGGTAGGCAATTCCGTTGGGGTGATTTCCTCAGGAATGCCTCGTATTCTGAGGTTATTCCGACGTGACCTGTCCTCCTGATCTGCCAGTTTGGTCTCCAGACCAGATATCATTTCAGCTAGAGATTGGGTATAACTTAGAAGGTTGGAGTGATCAACATGTAGGTCTTCTTGTTTTTTTCTAGAGAATCTGTTCTCTCTCCCAGAAGGGAGATATCTCTCTTCAATTCGGAAACAAAGGCTTTAAGTTCTTGCTTTAGTGAAGTATAGTGGGAGTCCATTTTGTTTGAGAGATCTTTAATGGAGTCAAGAATAGTGGAAGAGGAATGGGCAAGTCTTTCTGCAGAGAGGGAGAGGGATCGAGAAGATTCCTTGGGAAAGATGGTAGAATCTCTAGAATCGTCATCAGAGAGGTCCTGGTCGGTAGCGTTCTTGTATGAGAAATGATCTGAAAGTGTCCGTGTCGGAATATCTCCGTGTTTCGGTTTTTTTCTTTGTGAGTGAGGCATTTTACTCATGGTTGACCTTATGAACAAGGAACTCACTTGGGGAGATTCTGATGGCGCTTGTAGTGGTGGAACGTGGAGCAGGGATAGTATGTCAGGCACCCCCCAGGTGGCGGTGCCTAGCCTAACATGAGAAGGTGAGCTGCTGGTTAGAAAAAGACAGGTATGTGAGCTGGTGGTGGTCTCTCACTGAAACTGGTTTATGTCTTCTCTGGATTCACTTAGATCTTGATTGAGGACGTGAAGTAGGAGGCTTGAATGCTGAGTGACTCTCTCCCCAGGGGATTGCTCTCTGCCGAGCGAGTAGGGAAAAGGGGAGTATGGGGTATGACCTGCGGGCACAGTGGGCCAGCAGGAAAGGGGGGGGGGGAGAGAGGTCAGGTGAGGACAATGACAGACAGGTTCACGCTATGAAGCAAGGAGGTACTCCAGGAAAGGTGTTGGTGAGGTATGGTGGCTGAGGAGAATAATAACACCTATGAAGAGCAAGTGGGAATTTGGAGGTATCCACAGGTAACAGAGCAGTTAGTCCTTAAACTCTAGGTTAGAGCAGGCCTGAATCCCAATTACCGATAGATGCTGCAGTGTTCATATATATGAAGGAAACATTAGGTATGCTGCAATAAACTTTGGAGGTCTCAGGAAAGAACAACCTCATATATGAGGAAATAAAGTGATTTTCCCTCAATACAATGCTGAGAGGTATTGAAGGAGTCAAAATCTATGAAAGCACTGCCACAGCTTCAAATGTGATGTGCTCTATCACTTGTCTGCAAGCACAGTATACCAACGTTGATAGCTTATGAAGAGTAGTCAAAATTAAAGTGAGACACAGTGAGATGGTGCTGTGTATGATAGTATGTAGATTCTCACAGTGAATAGATTATGGAGCAATGTAGTGTACTCTGCCTCTGCAACAGAGTTTCAAAGGGGCCTGTAGCTTTACACTGCGTGTTGGATTTAGGGTAGATATAGTGGCCCAAGAATTGTTTATGTCATATATGCTATGTGTGGATCCCACGTGGGGGTAGCTTACCCTTAAGATCCGGACCGCGATGTTTTTCCCAGGTCTCACTGTCTGCTGTGCTGAAGAGTGGGATCCGGCAACTAGAGGAGTGAGCCCTGGCCTTGGTTGTAACACGCCGTGTGTCAGAGACAGCAAGTGAGAAAAGTCAGGCCGTTTCACTATGTCCAGCAACAGTAGTATCCCCGGTAGGGGAGCGGTAGAGAAGGGGCTTCCCTCCGGTGAGATCAAACAGCCGCGGTGACTGAAAGGCTGCGTAGGGGCAGCTGCTGAGACCAGGTGGTGAAGGGTCCGGCAGGTACACTGCGTCTGGCAAAGGTGGTATACCCGGCAGGGGAGCGGTAGAGAGGGGACTTCCCTCCGGTGAGTGCAAACAGCTGCAGTTATTGAAAGGCTGCGTGAGGTCAGCTGCTGAGACCGGGTGGTGTAAGTATCGTCCGGGAGGTGGCTAAATCAGTTGGAGATCAAGGGTGGTAAGATCAGGAAGCCTGAGGTAGTTTGGGCTTCAAGGAGGGACAAGTCCGGAAGTGGAGTAACAGGAACGCCACAGGGGAGTGTGACGCAGCAAGAAAATTTCCTTAAGTTAGTCAAAAAATAAGATTTAGAGTGAAATCCAATCTCTAGATTTGTAGAGAAGCAGTCCCCATGAGTTAGAGAAATAAAGTATGATAAATAAAATAGTTGGATAAGGGTTTAAAGAATGTGAAAAAAGAAAATAAACAGCATTGGTCTGCAGAGCTCTGCTTAGATGCGACCACTTGCTATGATGGCAAACTCCGCCCCGGAACTACAAACAGATTTGAGTAAAACCCCTGACCTTGTTCCACAGTTGGAACTGGGTGTATCACTCCCATCTTTAACAGGTCTTCTACACAATGTAAGAATGCCTGTCTCTTTATTTGGTTTGAAGATAAGTGAGACATGTGGAACCTTCCCCTTGGGGGTAGTTCCTTGAATTCTAGAAGATAACCCTGAGAGACTATTTCTAGTGCCCAGGGATCCTGAACATCTCTTGCCCAAGCCTGAGCAAAGAGAGAGAGTCTGCCCCCTACTAGATCCGGTCCCGGATCGGGGGCTACCCCTTCATGCTGTTTTGGTAGCAGCAGCAGGCTTCTTGGCCTGTTTACCCTTGTTCCAGCCTTGCATTGGTTTCCAAGCTGGTTTAGTCTGGGAAGCGTTACCCTCTTGTCTAGAGGCTGCAGAGTTGGAAGCCGGTCCGTTCCTGAAATTGCGAAAGGAACGAAAATTGGACTTATTCTTAGCCTTGAAAGGCCTATCTTGTGGGAGGGCATGGCCCTTTCCCCCAGTGATGTCTGAAATAATTTCTTTCAATTCTGGCCCAAAAAGGGTCTTACCTTTGAAAGGGATATTAAGCAATTTTGTCTTGGAAGATACATCCGCCGACCAAGACTTTAGCCAGAGCGCTCTGCGCGCCACAATTGCAAACCCTGAATTTTTTGCCGCTAATCTCACTAACTGCAAAGCGGCGTCTAAAATAAAGGAATTAGCTAACTTAAGTGCGTGAATTCTGTCCATGAACTCCTCATACGGAGTCTCCCTACTGAGCGACTTTTCCAGTTCCTCGAACCAGAACCACGCCGCTGTAGTGACAGGAATAATGCACGAAATAGGTTGAAGGAGGTAACCTTGCTGTACACAAATCTTTTTAAGCAAACCCTCCAATTTTTTATCCATAGGATCTTTGAAAGCACAATTGTCCTCAATGGGAATGGTCGTGCGTTTGGCTAGTGTAGAAACCGCCCCCTCGACCTTAGGGACTGTTTGCCATGTGTCCTTCCTGGGGTCGACCATAGGGAACAATTTCTTAAATATAGGAGGAGGGACAAAAGGTATACCTGGCTTCTCCCACTCCTTATTCACTATGTCGGCCACCCTTTTAGGTATCGGAAAGGCATCAGGGTGCACCGGGACCTCTAGGAACTTGTCCATCTTGCACAATTTTTCTGGGATGACCAGATTGTCACAATCATCCAGAGTAGATAGCACCTCCTTAAGTAATGCGTGGAGATGCTCTAATTTAAATTTAAATGTCACAACATCAGGTTCTGCCTGCTGAGAAATTCTTCCTGTATCAGAAATTTCTCCATCTGACAAACCCTCCCTCACTGCCACTTCAGACTGGTGTGAGGGTATGACAGAAAAATTATCATCAGCGCCCTCCTGCTCTACAGTGTTTAAAACTGAGCAATCGCGCTTTCTCTGAAATGCTGGCATTTTGGATAAAATATTAGCTATGGAGTTATCCATTACTGCCGTCAATTGTTGCATAGTAACAAGCATTGGCGCGCTAGAAGTACTAGGGGTCGCCTGCGCGGGCATAACTGGTATAGACACAGAAGGAGAGGATGTACAACTATCCCTACTTCCTTCATCTGAGGAATCATCCTGGGTAACCTTACTATTTGTGACAGTACTGTCCTTACTGTGTTTGGACGCCATGGCACAATTATTACATATATTTGAAGGGGGAACCACATTGGCCTCCATACATACAGAGCATGATCTATCTGAAGGTACAGACATGATAAACAGGCTTAAACTGGTTAATAAAGCACAAAAACCGTTTTAAAACAAAACCGTTACTGTCTCTTTAAATGTTAAACAGGGCACACTTTATTACTGAATATGTGAAAAACTATGAAGGAATTATCCAATCTTTACCAAATTTTCACCACAGTGTCTTAATGCATTCAAAGTATTGCACCCCAATTTTCAAGCTGTTAACCCTTAAAATGCGGAAACCGGAGTCTTTGTTGCGACTTCACCTATCCTAGAGGGGTATACGATACCAATTTAAGCCTTCTAGGAACGTTTTCAGTGGATACCAGACCCTCACACATGCAGCTGCATGCACTGCACTCAAAAGAAACTGCGCAATAATGGCGCGAAAATGAGGCTCTGCCTAATACAGTGAAAGGCCCTTCCTGACTGGGAAGGTGTCTTAACTAGTGCCTGGCGATAAAAACGTTCCCCAAACAATAAAAGTGTGAAAACTACTTCAAACTTTAAAAAACAACTTAAATAAACAATCGATTTAGCCCTTAAGAGTGTCCACCAGTTAATAGCCCATAATAAGCCCTTTATTCTCTCTGAGTCTAAGAAAATGGCTTACCGATCCCCATGAGGGAAAATGACAGCCTTCCAGCATTACACAGTCTTGTTAGAAAAATGGCTAGTCATACCTTGAGCAGAAAAGTCTGCAAACTGTTCCCCCCAACTGAAGTTCTCTCAGCTCAACAGTCCTGCGTGGGAACAGCAATTGATTTTAGTTACTGCTGCTAAAATCATACTCCTCTTTTAAACAGAACTCTTCATCTCTTTCTGTTTCAGAGTAAATAGTACATATCAGTACTATTTTAAAATAACAAACTCTTGATAGAAGAATAAAAAACTACAACTAAACACCACATACTCTTCACCATCTCCGTGGAGATGCTACTTGTTCAGAGCGGCAAAGAGAATGACTGGGGGGCGGAGCCTGAGGAGGGGCTATATGGACAGCTTTTGCTGTGCTCTTTGCCATTTCCTGTTGGGGAAGAGAATATTCCCACAAGTAATGGATGACGCCATGGACCGGACACACCAATGTTGGAGAAAAGGAATCTCTTTTTTTAAGCATATTTACATATGCTACTGTTTAGGATCCCCCCTTAGCCCCCAACCTCCCTGATCCCCCCCAAACAGATCTCTAACCGTCCCCCTCTACCTTATTGGTAGCCATCTTGGGTACTGGCAACTGTCTGCCAGTACCCAGTTTACAATAAAAATGTTTTTTTTTAGCTTACATTTTTCTGTAGTGTAGCTTCCCCCCCCCCCCAAACACCAACCCCCCTCCCCAGATCGCTTTGATCGATTTTTATTTTATCTTTCATATGCCCCTCTGTCCCACTTTTCTTGTAAAATTTTCTGTAGTGTAGCCGTTCCCACTCTGTGCACACGCTCGATCCCGCCACAGTGCACGTGCGCTCGCATTAGTGCACGCCCCCGCTACCTCCGCCCACGATCATCACTGCAATAACCGGAAAGCAGCTGGAAGTGAGCAGGATCGCTTCCAGCAGCTTTCTAGACCGACGACGTGCAGGGTACGTCCTCGGTCGTTAACTGTATTTTTTTACAGGACGTACCCTGCACGTCGTCGCTCGTTATGGGGTTAAAGGGATAGTAAACCCCAAAATTTTCTTTTATGATTCAGATAGAACATACAATTTTAAACAACTTTCCAATTTAATTCTATTATCAAATTTTCTTCACTCTCTTGTTATCCATTGCTGAAGGGACAGCATTTCACTACTGATAGGAAGCTGAAAATATCTATTTAGCCAATCACAAGAGACAAATGTGTGCAGGCACCAATTAGCAGCAGCTCCCACTAGTGTATGATATGCGAGTATTCATTTTTTAACAAGGGATACTAAGAGAACGAAGCACATTTGAAGATAGAAGTGAATTTAAAAGTGTCTTAAAATGACATGCTCTATCTGAATCATGCAAGTTTAATTTTGACTTTCCTATCCCTTTAAGGACAGACTTTTTTAAGTTTCTTCAGTTCTTAAATGACAGAGGCCATTTTGGTATTGGTTTCACCAATTATCTGCTCTCTTCTTAAGTGTACCCATACATATTATACACATTTTTTAACAGACAAAAAGGGCTTTCTTGTGATACCCTAAACGGGAACATAAAAAGGAAATTTATGCTTACCTGATAAATTTATTTCTTTTACGATATGACGAGTCCACGGATTTCATCCTTACTTATGGGATATCGCCTTCTGGCCAGCAGGAGGAGGCAAAAAGCACCACAGAATAGCTGTATATATAGCTCCTCCCTTCCCTCCCACTCCAGTCATTCGACTGAAGTTAGGAAGAGAAAAGAAAAGCCAAGGTGCAGAGGTGACTGACGTTGAATAAAAATAAAGACCTGTCTTAGAAAATGACAGGGTGGGCCGTGGACTCGTCATATCGTAAAAGAAATAAATTTATCAGGTAAGCATAAATTTCCTTTTCTTTTACAAGATATGACGAGTCCACGGATTTCATCCTTACTTATGGGATACAATACCATAGCTATAGGACACGGATGAAAGGGAGGGACAAGACAGGAACCTAAACGGAAGGCACCACTGCTTGAAAAACCTTTCTCCCAAAAACAGCCTCGGACGAGGCAAAAGTATCAAATTTGTAAAACGTGTGAAGAGATGACCAAGTTGCAACCTTGCAACAGAAGCATCAATTTTAAATGAAGATGATTGACGAAATACTGTAGTCGCCAGCAAGTAAAACTTCAGGGCACGGACCACGTCCAAGTTATATAACAGACGCTCCTTCTTAGAAGAAGGATTAGGACACAATGAAGGAATAATAATTCCCCGATTAATATTTTTGTTGAAAACAACCTTAGGAAGAAAAACCAGTGCCTAGATTACGAGTTTGGCGCTAGCCTTAAAAAGCAGCGTTGAGAGGTCCCAACGCTGCTTTTTAACGCCCGCTGGTATTACGAGTCAGGCAGGAAAGGGTCTACCACTCACTTATATTCCGCGACTCAAGGCTACCGCAAATCCCCTTACGTCAATTGCATATCCTGTCTTTTTAATGGGACTTGCCTAACGCCGTTATTACGAGTCTTGGAAGAAGTGAGCGGTAGACCCTCTCCTGTCAAGACTCCTACCGCATTTAAAAGTCAGTAGTTAAGAGTTTTATGGGCTAACGCCGGAACATAAAGCTCTTAACTAAAGTGCTACAAAGTACACTAACACCCATAAACTACCTATTAACCCCTAAACCGAGGCCCCCCCCACATCGCAAACACTATAATAAAAATTTTTAGACCTTAATCTGCCGACCGGACATCGCCGCAACCTACATTATACCTATGAACCCCTAATCTGCTGCCCCTAACATCGCCGACACCTACCTACAATTATTAACCCCTAATCTGCCGACCGGACATCGCCACCACTTTAATAAATGTATTAACCCCTAAACCGCCGCACTCCCACCTCGCAAACACTAGTTAAATTTTATTAACCCCTAATCTGCCTGCCCTTACATTGCCGACACCTACTTACATTTATTAACCCCTAATCTGCCACCCCCAACGTCGCTGCTACTATATTAAAGGTATTAACCCCTAAACCTAAGTCTAAACCTAACCCTAACCCCCCCAACAAATATAATTTAAATTAAACGAAATAAATTTAACAAAAATTAAATAAATTATTCCTATTTAAAACTAAATACTTACCGATAAAATAAACCCTAAACTAGCTACAATATAACTAATAGTTACATTGTAGCTAGCTTAGGAATTATATTTATTTCACAGGCAACTTTGTATTTATTTTAACTAGGTACAATAGATATTAAATACAGTAGTTATTAACTATTTAATAACTACCTAGCTAAAATAAGTACAAAATTACCTGTAAAATAAATCCTAACCTAAGTTACAATTACACCTACCACTACACTATCATTAAACTAATTACCTAAACTACCTACAATTAAATACAATTAAATTCAATAAACTAAATTACGAAAAAAAACACTAAATTACAGAAAAAAAAATTACAAGAAGTTTAAACTAATTATACCTAATCTAAGCCCCCTAATAAAATAAAAAAGCCCCCCAAAATAATAAAATTGACCTCACATTCTATTGGCTGTTCCAATCACTGTCCGGCTACTCCACTCCTGGGATGTAGATTGCTGACAGATAACAAGAGTGAGCTTCCGCTCACCGAATTATCTTGAATACTTCTGTCATCGCTAAGGAACTCCTTGTTCCTCCCTGATGATTGATGTAAGCCACAGTCGTGGTGTTGTCCGACTGAAATCGGATAAATTTGGCCGAAGCCAACTGAGGCCAAGCCTGAAGCGCATTGAATATTGCTCTCAAATCCAGAATACTGATGGGAAGTAGAGACTCTGACCGAGTCCACACACCCTGAGCCTTCAGGAAGTTCCAGACTGCACCCCATCCTATCAGGCTGGCGTCCTTGTCACTATCACCCAGGAGCGTCTGCGGAAACATGTCCCTTGGGACAGATGATCCGGCGACAACCACCAAAGAAGAGAGTCCCTTGTCTCCTGATCCAGATCTATTTGAGGAGACAAATTTGCATAATCTCCATTCCATTGTCTGAGCATGCTCAGTTGTAGAGGTCTGAGATGAAAACAAGCAAAGAGAATGATGTCCATTGCTGCCACCATCAATCCAATTGCCTCCATGCACTGAGCCACTGACGGCCGAGGATTGGACTAAAGGATTCGGCATTCATTCAGATCTTTAACTTTCTGACTTCTGTCAAAAAGATCTTCATGGATAGAGAGTCGAATAGAGTTCCCAGAAAGGGTACTCGTGTCTGAGGAACCAAAGAACTCATGTCCAAGTGTACCTTCCACCCGCGGGTCCCTTGGAAGGAAAGTATGATGTCTGTATGGGACTTTGCTAGTTGAAATAAGGACGCCTGGATCAGAATGTCGTCCAGATAAGATGCCTCGCGGTTGTAGAACCGCCAATAAAGACCCCAGAACCTTAGAGATGATCTTTGTGGATAGGAACATGAAGATATGCATCCTTTCGATCCATGGTAGACATAAATTGACCCGCTTGGATCATTGGAAGAATTGTACAAATAGCTTCCATCTTAAAAGGTGGAACTCTGAGAAACTAGTCTTGCATACACCTGTCCCTGCTCCAGAATTGGAACAGGACAAATTACTCTCATGGATGATAGGTTTCTTACACAGCGTAAGAACGCCTCTCTCATAATATTCTACAGACACTTGAGAAAGAAGAAACCTTCCTCTGGAAGGAGAATTTCTGAATTCCAGCTTGTATCCCTGAAACACCATCTCTAATACCCAGGGAACCAGCCATCTCATATCTAAGCCTGGGTGAAGAAAAGCAGTCTGCCCTTCATGCCGACTAGCCCTTGTTCCAAGATAGGTGTGGCCCCCAGGTAGATATGGCTTGCGAAGAAACACCTTCCTGTATAGAAGAAAAGGAAGGTGGGTTTCTGAGAGACACGAAAAATACTCTATCAACCCTTCTGAATGGATCTTCTTATCCTGAGGGAGGGATTGACCCTTACCTCCCGTGATGTCAGAAATAATCTCCTGCAGGTTAGGCCCAAACAGGGCCCTTACCTCGTAAGGAATAGCCAAAGGCTTAGAAGTAGCTGACACATCCGCAGACCAAAAGTTCAACCGTAAAGCTCTGCGTGCTAAAAAGGAAATGAACTCTTAATTTCTGCCACATTGGTAAACTGCAGAAAAACGTCTGTAACAAAGGAATTAGTCAATCTAAGAGCTTTAATTCCGTCCTGTATCTCTCCAAAGAAGTCTCAGACCTAAGAGATTCTTCCAGGGCGTCAAACCAATAAGCAGTCATAGTCGGAACCCTGACAATGTAGGCCGCCGGTTGTAAAGGCAACCCCTGATGGCCTAAAAAACAGCTAAGGAGACCCTCTAATTTCCCTTGAGACACAACTATCCTCAAAAGGGATAGTAGATCGTTTAGTCAAGGTGGAAATATTTGCTTCATCTGCCAAGAATTCCAATAGCATTCACTATAGGATACATGACCCTGAAAACGGGAAAAAAAGGGAATGGAAAAAAAAAAAACCTGGTGAAGGGGAAAACCAGCTGCAGCTGGATTCAAACTCCCCACCCTCCGATTGCTAAGTGGCTTAGTTATCCAACGGATCACTAGAGCTTGCCACCATACAGGGAGTGCAGAATTATTAGGCAAATGAGTATTTTGACCACATCATCCTCTTTATGCATGTTGTCTTACTCCAAGCTGTATAGGCTCGAAAGCCTACTACCAATTAAGCATATTAGGTGATGTGCATCTCTGTAATGAGAAGGGGTGTGGTCTAATGACATCAACACCCTATATCAGGTGTGCATAATTATTAGGCAACTTCCTTTCCTTTGGCAAAATGGGTCAAAAGAAGGACTTGACAGGCTCAGAAAAGTCAAAAATAGTGAGATATCTTGCAGAGGGATGCAGCACTCTTAAAATTGCAAAGCTTCTGAAGCGTGATCATCGAACAATCAAGCGTTTCATTCAAAATAGTCAACAGGATCGCAAGAAGCGTGTGGAAAAACCAAGGCGCAAAATAACTGCCCATGAACTGAGAAAAGTCAAGCGTGCAGCTGCCAAGATGCCACTTGCCACCAGTTTGGCCATATTTCAGAGCTGCAACATCACTGGAGTGCCCAAAAGCACAAGGTGTGCAATACTCAGAGACATGGCCAAGGTAAGAAAGGCTGAAAGACGACCACCACTGAACAAGACACACAAGCTGAAATGTCAAGACTGGGCCAAGAAATATCTCAAGACTGATTTTTCTAAGGTTTTATGGACTGATGAAATGAGAGTGAGTCTTGATGGGCCAGATGGATGGGCCCCTGGCTGGATTGGTAAAGGGCAGAGAGCTCCAGTCCGACTCAGACGCCAGCAAGGTGGAGGTGGAGTACTGGTTTGGGCTGGTATCATCAAAGATGAGCTTGTGGGGCCTTTTCGGGTTGAGGATGGAGTCAAGCTCAACTCCCAGTCCTACTGCCAGTTTCTGGAAGACACCTTCTTCAAGCAGTGGTACAGGAAGAAGTCTGCATCCTTCAAGAAAAACATGATTTTCATGCAGGACAATGCTCCATCACACGCGTCCAAGTACTCCACAGCGTGGCTGGCAAGAAAGGGTATAAAAGAAGAAAATCTAATGACATGGCCTCCCTTGTTCACCTGATCTGAACCCCATTGAGAACCTGTGGTCCATCATCAAATGTGACATTTACAAGGAGGGAAAACAGTACACCTCTCTGAACAGTGTCTGGGAGGCTGTGGTTGCTGCTGCACGCAATGTTGATGGTGAACAGATCAAAACACTGACAGAATCCATGGATGGCAGGCTTTTGAGTGTCCTTGCAAAGAAAGGTGGCTATATTGATCACTGATTTGTTTTTGTTTTGTTTTTGAATGTCAGAAATGTATATTTGTGAATGTTGAGATGTTATATTGGTTTCACTGGTAAAAATAAATAATTGAAATGGGTATATATTTGTTTTTTGTTAAGTTGCCTAATAATTATGCACAGTAATAGTCACCTGCACACACAGATATCCCCCTAAAATAGCTATAACTAAAAACAAACTAAAAACTACTTCCAAAACTATTCAGCTTTGACATTAATGAGTTTTTTGGGTTCATTGAGAACATGGTTGTTGTTCAATAATAAAATTAATCCTCAAAAATACAACTTGCCTAATAATTCTGCACTCCCTGTAAAAGGAGAGGTTCAGGAAAAGCAATGTTTAAAGATAATTAACACAAAAAAACATTACTGTCACTTGAAGGTTACTTATTTCTGTGCCAGAAATACCCAAGTTGGATGTTAACCGTGCTGGTAATAGATATTGCAATTAGCACGAAAGCAACCATGTCTAGTGCACCCCATCTATAAGAAAGTTGCAAGGAACCGCAGAGCACCGTATGTGGGCCAAAATAACTTTATGCTATGTGGGCACTTCTATTCTAAGCACAAAGCTGTATCATACATTAAACAGCTAAACTGCATCAAAGAAAAGGAACTATAACTGAGCAGAAGAAAACTAGCATATGGTTTCTTCTTGCATATAATTATGATTGTGCTTATGCCCATTTGGTCTGGCATTCAACCTACTGTTCAGGCAGTTTGATCTGCAAAAAACTAAAAAAAACTTTAGTGCCTGCTTAGTTTTATGAAACCCCACAGTTCATGTGTAAGGAAATATAGTTTAAAGAATTCATCTGAAATGGATTACTTCTGAGGCATGGGGAAACCAGAATAACAATGTTATTGTCGTTTCTTGTCATAGTATAGAAACAAAACGTATAAAACAGTTGAGAAAGATAAAGGCACTGCTACCTGGAACTGAACATAAACAGTTAAAGCAGCAACGGGTACAACATAAATTCCCCACTGGTAATGGGAACTTTTAACAAATATTGTAACTATACAACGGCTGGCGACGTCTCTAACAGGAAAGAGAAAGTGTCACATGCACCCCAAGTCTCTCCGGACAGCGCAAAAACCTCTCAGCTGTATGTCTGTAAACACAGCTGAGGAGGTATCCGGCGTTCCGACGGAGAGAGCAAATAGTGTTGTCACGCTCAATGGCGGGTAACAGCTCTGCTTCGTGGGCGTATACAACCCGGAACCGCCGGGACAACCATAAACAAATGGCGCGCACATAATGGCGGGTATCAAAGAACCGCCCATCGTGGGCGTATTGTCTTAAGCACCCATGCGGCTAATAATGTAATAAAAACAAAAGTTAGTTCTAAAAACTAAATTAAACGTAAAAACCCCTGTCGGCTTCACTTGAAAAGAAGCCGTAGCAAACGTGAGTACCTCTCAGGAAAGGGGACATTGTATACATTTAGGTACAGACTGAACCCCTTATCCCTGGCGTGCAAAGCAGGATAACTACTACTCCCACAGACTATTTTATGCTTTTCATATCAAAATAACTATTGGGAGTCCGGAATAACTAAAATTCCACCCATACACAACAGTTCCAGCGAGCTAGGAGAACCCTCCCTGTCGGCTGAAAACTAAGTAGAAGCCGCTGGGGTTTAAAAATAGTGAAGACATGTTGCTTTTAAATACATGGCTGCCCATGAAAAAACTAACCCCCATGTCAGGGATATGTTTTCAAATAAAAAGTGCCAGCTCCTTTCTGTATACATGTATAGGGAATCCCCAAGATTGAGACCCATGGATCACAGTTTGTCTGTTTTCTTTCACCAGAGGGGATTTACCAGAAAATAAAGCTTAGCACTTACCTTTAGAAGGCTGCCCGGCAGCAAGGCATCTCACCCGGCTTGTGAAGTTCTCTTCTCCCCTTCACATTGGCCTGTGGAACAAAAAGTACTGAGCATTTTCTTCCCTCAGACTTTGTACAAACAGGGCAGCATACAATCTATGGGAGGCGCAGTGAGAATAAATTCCCACAAGTTCCCATGGCTTGAAAGCCACCAAATGCTTCTCTTATGTTATTGAAGAGACTGATTTGGTCTAGGCTACACCCCAGACACAAATAATACACTGTGGTATTACATAAAAAATAATAAACACTTGATTGAAGAATCTATAACTAACACCTCTCTCTGCCTCTTCCTATCACTAACACAGGCAAGGAGAATGACTGGAGTGGGAGGGAAGGGAGGAGCTATATCCTGTGGTGCTCTTTGCCTCCTCCTGCTGACCAGGAGGCGATATCCCATAAGTAAGGATGAAATCCGTGGACTCGTCATATCTTGTAAAAGAAATAAGAATTAATAGGAATTTAATATTGACAATGTGGAAAATGAAAATAAAATAAAAAATTTTTTGTGGTTTTCTTTATAATCATATCTACAAAACTAGTAGCTAAAGAAAGATACCTCTAAATAGATTCATTATGTTGTCCTGATTTTAGGAATACCCCATATATGTCTAGGTTTCCAAGTAATTAAAGTAAAGTATTATTATAGCAATAAATATAGGGCAAAGGCAACACAGATGGAATTATTGTTTAATAATAAAAATAACTAAATAGCAGTCATGCAATTCAAAACTGCTAATCAAAAATAAATATTTGTAGATATTAGACACCACAGGTATTTACCTAGAGGTATTTGTACATTTTTGGTTAAATTACAAGTGGCATGCCCACGTTAAAGGGACACTGAACCCAAATTTTTTATTTTGTGATTCAGATAGAGCATGACATTTTAAGCAACTTTCTAATTTACTACTATTATCAAATTTTCTTCATTCTCTTGGTATCTTTATTTGAAATGCAAGAATGTAAGTTTAGATGCCGGCCCATTTTTGGTGATAAACCTGGGTTGTTCTTGCTGATTGGTGGATAAATTCATCCACCAATAAATGCTGTACAGAGTTTTGAACCAAAATAAATGATTAGATGCCTTCTTTTTCAAATAAAAATAGCAAGAGAACGAAGATAAATTAATAATAGGAGTAAATTAGAAAGTTGCTTAAAATTGCATGCTCTATCTGAATCACGAAAGAAAAAATTTGGGTTCAGTGTCGAGTTAAAGTGATAGTAAATCCAAGCGTATAACAAACGCTAGGATTTACCATCTCTAAAAATCAAATGGAGGTTCAGTGATCATATATGTAAAAAACATAATTTATGCTTACCTGATAAATTCCTTTCTTCTGTTGTGTGATCAGTCCACGGGTCATCATTACTTCTGGGATATAACTCCTCCCCAACAGGAAATGCAAGAGGATTCACCCAGCAGAGCTGCATATAGCTCCTCCCCTCTACGTCAGTCCCAGTCATTCGACCAAGAAACAACGAGAAAGGAGTAACCAAGGGTGAAGTGGTGACTGGAGTATAATTTAAAAGATATTTACCTGCCTTAAAACAGGGCGGGCCGTGGACTGATCACACAACAGAAGAAAGGAATTTATCAGGTAAGCATAAATTATGTTTTCTTCTGTTATGTGTGATCAGTCCACGGGTCATCATTACTTCTGGGATACCAATACCAAAGCAAAAGTACACGGATGACGGGAGGGATAGGCAGGCTCATTATACAGAAGGAACCACTGCCTGAAGAACCTTTCTCCCAAAAATAGCCTCCGAAGAAGCAAAAGTGTCAAATTTGTAAAATTTGGAAAAAGTATGAAGCGAAGACCAAGTTGCAGCCTTGCAAATCTGTTCAACAGAGGCCTCATTCTTAAAGGCCCAAGTGGAAGCCACAGCTCTAGTGGAGTGAGCTGTAATTCTTTCAGGAGGCTGCTGTCCAGCAGTCTCATAGGCTAAACGTATTATGCTACGAAGCCAAAAAGAGAGAGAGGTAGCAGAAGCTTTTTGACCTCTCCTCTGTCCAGAGTAAACGACAAACAAGGAAGAAGTTTGGCGAAAATCTTTAGTTGCCTGCAAGTAGAACTTGAGGGCACGAACTACATCCAGATTGTGTAAAAGACGTTCCTTCTTTGAAGAAGGATTTGGACACAAGGATGGGACAACAATCTCTTGATTGATGTTCCTGTTAGTGACTACCTTAGGTAAGAACCCAGGTTTAGTACGCAGAACTACCTTGTCTGAGTGAAAAATCAGATAAGGGGAATCACAATGTAAGGCTGATAACTCAGAGACTCTTCGAGCCGAGGAAATAGCCATTAAAAACAGAACTTTCCAAGATAACATTTTTATATCAATGGAATGAAGGGGTTCAAACGGAACACCCTGTAAAACGTTAAGAACTAAGTTTAAACTCCATGGTGGAGCAACAGCTTTAAACACAGGCTTGATCCTAGCTAAAGCCTGACAAAAGGACTGGACGTCTGGATTTTCTGACAGACGTCTGTGTAACAAGATGGACAGAGCTGAAATCTGTCCCTTTAATGAACTAGCTGATAAACCCTTTTCTAAACCTTCTTGTAGAAAAGACAATATCCTAGCGATCCTAACCTTACTCCAGGAGTAACCTTTGGATTCGCACCAGTATAGGTATTTCCGCCATATTTTATGGTAAATCCTTCTGGTAACAGGCTTCCTAGCCTGAATCAGGGTATCAATAACCGACTCAGAAAAACCACGTTTTGATAAAATCAAGCGTTCAATTTCCAAGCAGTCAGCTTCAGAGAAGTTAGATTTTGATGTTTGAATGGACCCTGTATCAGAAGGTCCTGTCTCAGAGGTAGAGACCAAGGCGGACAGGATGACATGTCCACTAGATCTGCATACCAAGTCCTGCGTGGCCAAGCAGGTGCTATTAGAATTACTGATGCTCTCTCCTGTTTGATTTTGGCAATCAATCGAGGAAGCAGCGGGAAGGGTGGAAACACATAAGCCATCCTGAAGTTCCAAGGTGCTGTCAAAGCATCTATCAGAACTGCTCCCGGATCCCTGGATCTGGACCCGTAGCGAGGAAGTTTGGCGTTCTGGCGAGACGCCATGAGATCTATCTCTGGTTTGCCCCAACGTCGAAGTATTTGGGCAAAGACCTCCGGATGAAGTTCCCACTCCCCCGGATGAAGAGTCTGGCGACTCAAGAAATCCGCCTCCCAGTTCTCCACTCCCGGGATGTGGATTGCTGACAGGTGGCAAGAGTGAGACTCTGCCCAGCGAATTATCTTTGATACTTCCATCATTGCTAGGGAGCTTCTTGTCCCTCCCTGATGGTTGATGTAAGCTACAGTCGTGATGTTGTCCGACTGAAACCTGATGAACCCCCGAGTTATTAACTGGGGCCAAGCCAGAAGGGCATTGAGAACTGCTCTCAATTCCAGAATGTTTATTGGAAGGAGACTCTCCTCCTGATTCCATAGTCCCTGAGCCTTCAGAGAATTCCAGACAGCGCCCCAACCTAGTAGGCTGGCGTCTGTTGTTACAATTGTCCAGTCTGGCCTGCTGAATGGCATTCCCCTGGACAGGTGTGGCCGATGAAGCCACCATAGAAGAGAATTTCTGGTCTCTTGATTCAGATTCAGAGTAGGGGACAAATCTGAGTAATCCCCATTCCACTGACTTAGCATGCATAGTTGCAGCGGTCTGAGGTGTAGGCGTGCAAAAGGTACTATGTCCATTGCCGCTACCATTAAGCCGATCACCTCCATGCATTGAGCTACTGACGGGTGTTGAATGGAATGAAGGACGCGGCATGCATTTTGAAGTTTTGTTAACCTGTCTTCTGTCAGGTAAATCTTCATTTCTACAGAATCTATAAGAGTCCCCAAGAATGGAACTCTTGTGAGAGGAAAGAGAGAACTCTTCTTTTCGTTCACTTTCCATCCATGCGACCTTAGAAATGCCAGAACTAACTCTGTATGAGACTTGGCAGTTTGAAAGCTTGAAGCTTGTATTAGAATGTCGTCTAGGTACGGAGCTACCGAAATCCCTCGCGGTCTTAGTACCGCTAGAAGGGCACCCAGAACCTTTGTGAAGATTCTTGGAGCCGTAGCCAATCCGAATGGAAGAGCTACAAACTGGTAGTGCCTGTCTAAGAAGGCAAACCTTAGATACCGGTGATGATCTTTGTGGATCGGTATGTGAAGGTAAGCATCCTTTAAATCCACTGTGGTCATGTACTGACCCTCTTGGATCATGGGTAAAATTGTCCGAATAGTTTCCATTTTGAACGATGGAACTCTTAGGAATTTGTTTAGAATCTTTAAATCTAAGATTGGCCTGAAAGTTCCCTCTTTTTTGGGAACCACAAACAGGTTTGAGTAGAACCCTTGTCCTTGTTCCGACCACGGAACCGGATGGATCACTCCCATTGTTAACAGATCTTGTACGCAGCGTAGAAACGCTTCTTTCTTTATCTGGTTTGTTGACAACCTTGACAGATGAAATCTCCCTCTTGGGGGAGATAATTTGAAGTCTAGAAGGTATCCCTGAGATATGATCTCTAGTGCCCAGGGATCCTGAACATCTCTTGCCCAGGCCTGGGCGAAGAGAGAGAGTCTGCCCCCTACTAGATCCGGTCCCGGATCGGGGGCTCTCGGTTCATGCTGTCTTTGGGGCAGCAGCAGGTTTCCTGGCCTGCTTGCTTTTGTTCCAGGACTGGTTAGGCTTCCAGCCTTGCCTGTAACGAGCAACAGCTCCTTCCTGTTTTGGTGCAGTGGAGGTTGATGCTGCTCCTGTTTTGAAATTCCGAAAGGGACGAAAATTAGACTGTCTAGCCTTAGCTTTGGCCTTGTCTTGAGGTAGGGCGTGGCCCTTACCTCCCGTAATGTCAGCGATAATTTCTTTCAAACCGGGCCCGAATAAGGACTGCCCCTTGAAAGGTATATTAAGTAATTTGGACTTAGAAGTAACATCAGCTGACCAGGATTTTAGCCACAGTGCCCTGCGTGCCTGTATGGCGAATCCTGAGTTCTTAGCCGTAAGTTTGGTTAAATGTACTACGGCCTCCGAAATGAAAGAATTAGCTAGTTTAAGGACTCTAAGCCTGTCCGTAATGTCGTCTAGCGTAGAGGAACTAAGGTTCTCTTCAAGCGACTCAATCCAAAATGCTGCCGCAGCCGTAATCGGCGCGATACATGCAAGGGGTTGTAATATAAAACCTTGTTGAACAAACATTTTCTTAAGGTAACCCTCTAATTTTTTATCCATTGGATCTGAGAAAGCACAGCTATCCTCCACCGGGATAGTGGTACGCTTAGCTAAAGTAGAAACTGCTCCCTCCACCTTGGGGACCGTTTGCCATAAGTCCCGAGTGGTGGCGTCTATTGGAAACATCTTTCTAAATATTGGAGGGGGTGAGAACGGCACACCGGGTCTATCCCACTCCTTAGTAACAATTTCAGTTAGTCTCTTAGGTATAGGAAAAACGTCAGTACTCGCCGGTACCGCAAAGTATTTATCCAACCTACACAGTTTCTCTGGTATTGCAACAGTGTTACAATCGTTGAGAGCTGCTAAGACCTCCCCTAGTAGTACACGGAGGTTCTCCAATTTAAATTTAAAATTTGAAATATCTGAGTCCAATCTGTTTGGATCAGAACCGTCACCCACAGAATGAAGCTCTCCGTCCTCATGCTCTGCGAGCTGTGACGCAGTATCAGACATGGCCCTAGCATTGTCAGCGCACTCTGTTCTCACCCCAGAGTGATCACGCTTGCCTCTTAGTTCAGGTAATTTAGACAAAACTTCAGTCATAACAGTAGCCATATCTTGTAATGTTATCTGTAATGGCCGCCCAGATGTACTAGGCGCCAAAATATCACGCACCTCCCGGGCGGGAGATGCAGGTACTGTCGCGTGAGGCGAGTTAGTCGGCATAACTCTCCCCTCGCTGTTTGGTGAAATTTGTTCACATTGTACAGATTGACTTTTATTTAAAGTAGCATCAATACAGTTAGTACATAAATTTCTATTGGGCTCCACCTTGGCATTGGAACAAATGACACAGATATCTTCCTCTGAGTCAGACATGTTTAACACACTAGCAAAAAACTTACAACTTGGTTATAATCTTTTTTAGCAAAAAACGTACTGTGCCTCAAAGAGGTACTAACGATTAAATGACAGTTGAAATAATGAACTGAAAAACAGTTATTGCATCAAATTTTAAAACAACACAACTTTTAGCAAAGGTTTGTTCCCATTAGTAAAAAACAACACTAATTAAATTTGTACATAAGAAAAACAAAACAACGTTTTTTATACACAGTCACTATAAGAATTCTCACAGCTCTGCTGAGAGAATTTACCTCCCTTCAAAGAAGTTTGAAGACCCCTGAGATCTGTCAGAGATGAACCGGATCATGCAGGACATATAAAAGTAGCTGACTGGAATTTTTTGATGCGTAGCAAAGAGCGCCAAAAACGGCCCCTCCCTCTCCCACACAGCAGTGAAGAGAAACGAAACTGTCACAATTAAAGCAAAAAACTGCCAAGTGGAAAATAATGCCCAAACATTTATTCACACAGTACCTCAGCAATGTAAACGATTCTACATTCCAGCAAAAACGTTTAACATGAGAATAGTTATTAAAAGGATTAGTGACCTTAACACAGTAGTTCCGGTGAAATACCATCCCCAGAATACTGAAGTGTATACATACATGTCATTTTAACGGTATGGCAGGCTTTTCTCATCAATTCCATTCAGAAAATAAAAACTGCCACATACCTCAATGCAGATTCATCTGCCCGCTGTCCCCTGATCTGAAGCCTTTACCTCCCTCAGATGGTCGAGAACAGCAATATGATCTTAACGACTCCGGTTAAAATCATAGTAAAAAATCTCTGTCAGATTCTTCCTCAAACTCTGCCAGAGA
This sequence comes from Bombina bombina, assembly GCF_027579735.1. Lineage (NCBI taxonomy): Eukaryota > Metazoa > Chordata > Amphibia > Anura > Bombinatoridae > Bombina > Bombina bombina. The sequence goes on from NC_069502.1 coordinate 1,046,767,303, forward strand.
AGTAATAACACGCTCCGGTGCTATTTTAAAATAACAAACTTTTGATTGAAGTCATAAAAACTAAGTATAATCACCATAGTCCTCTCACACATCCTATCTAGTCGTTGGGTGCAAGAGAATGACTGGGACTGACGTAGAGGGGAGGAGCTATATGCAGCTCTGCTGGGTGAATCCTCTTGCATTTCCTGTTGGGGAGGAGTTATATCCCAGAAGTAATGATGACCCGTGGACTGATCACATAACAGAAGAAAAGGGTGCTAATCTCACACATTCAGTGCCGATGCACATAGCTAAACTCAGCGGCTCCGATCACCCACGGCACATCGGTCTTCTACCAATGAGGTGCTACTTGCACCTCTAAACCAATAGCTGTGTGTGCATAAAGAAACCGGTCAGTTGACACGCACGGCTATTGGTTTAGAGGTGCAAACGTCACCTCATTGAAGGAGACTGATGTGCCGTGAGCAGCCAGAGCCGCTGAGTTTAGATATGTGCATCTGCACAGAAAGGGTGACTTTAGTACCCTTATTTTTACATATATAATCACTGAACCTCCACTTGATTTTTAGTGATGGTAAATTAGAGCATTTGTTAAATGCTCGGATTTACCATCACTTTAACTTCGTGCCCACATTAACTTGCGAGTGTAATACAAGTTAAAAGTAAATGCAACCGCTAATAAATAGAACTTTTACTTCTATGTGAAGAACATTGGAATGTAAAATATAACTACCTTCGGGTTAGTGCTGTAGGATTAACTCCTGTCGGGTTAGCGTGTGAGCGGTAGGTATACGTTTTTTGGTTTTCCATTTGTGCTCTCCACTGAAATCTATGGGGAGATGATCTTAGCGTGGTCGGCTTTGGCTTGCACACAAACATTTTATTTTCAAGAGGTAATACGCTTGATAACCAGCGTGCTTTTAAAGTTTACTTCTGGCGGTGTTTGTGTGTGAACGAAATCGCTAAATAGCGTGCCACTTGTAATCTAGCCCTTTATGTTTAACACTTTTATTAAGTAAGGGACTGATTTCAAATATTTTATTTTGAGATGCCATGTTAGCTCTGCGTACATTAAAATGAATTTTTGAATTAGGCTTAAAAAGACATAGTACTGTAAAAAAAAAATATATGTCTCCTTAAAGTGAAGGTCCATTTTGATGAATTAGTGCCCGGTTTTTAATAAACCTATTAAAAACAAGGGCACTTTAATTCATCAAAATTGACATTTCACTGTTTTCTTCAAAAACTTACCTTTTAATCCTGAATGCCGCTCCAGCGATTCCCCCGGCCATCCGAAGCCTCTGCAGATGTCAGAAATGACGAATCAGGCTTCCTCCAATCACACCTTCCCCCCCTGGGGGAATCTTGGCCCGATGCAATACTGTGATTGGAGGAAGCCGGATCCGTCATTTTCCGTGAAGATGGCTTGCAACGGGCGGAGGAAGTGCTGGAGCGGCTGCCAGGATTAAAAGGTAAATTTTTGAAGAAAACAGTGAAATGTCAGTTTTGATGAATTAAAGTGCCCTTGTTTTTAATAGGTTTATTAAAAACCGGGCACTAATTCATCAAAATGGACCTTCACTTTAAATGTGTTCCCAAAGATCCATTTTACCTGTTGGAGTGTATTAAATGTTTTACAGGTAACTACTTTAACTTTATTTTGTCATTTGAAATAGATGCCCATTGAAACAATCACTTATACTGAAAATGTTAATCCTGCTGTAAAAGGTACAGAAAAGCTCCAGCAGATATTACAACTCCCAGTTGGTGGGGTGAGAGTTCTTTACCAAAATGTTCATTTTCAGTTTTTAAAATCGACAAGAGACAAATCGACAACATATTTATATACAATAAAACTAAAACGTCTGCAACTGGTATAACATGTCTTTGGAACCGCATTAAAAAAGAACCGATTTTACAGTACACTGCCCCTTTAAGCTTACTATCATTTTAATTTGTAGCAATGCATACTTTATATATACAATTCATACAGCTATGTTTCAATAAAACAGAAACTTTTCATTGTTAGCATAAAAGTTTCTTACCTTGTCATACAGCTCAATCTGTCTTGTAAAAAACTTCTCAAATGCTTGAACTTTCAGCACAAATGGAGAGTTGTCACTATAAGCTAAGTAAAACAACATTTTATAACATAGTCAATTTATACACGAGGATATACAACATACCTAGTAATTATTTGTTATTATGGCAAGTAATATGTTATCCATTGTGTGTTAAAGGGGAGTTTTAGTCCACTTAAAAGTTTTCATATCTAAACTGGAGATGTGGGAGCAGCACACTAACCTTGCATGAGAAGTCTTCTGTTTTCTTTAAAAACACAAAAGTCCACATTTTCAGGTTTTCACAAAATGCAAGCTCCCATAAATTTGCCTGCATTAGCGCCTGATCACCTGGGAATGTATCTAAATTAATTCTGATGCCAATTTGTCTGTTAATTTTACAGGCAGTGGAAAGGGAGAGAGTCAACCATGCCTTCAAATATTTTTTTTAAAATAATAAAAGTATGTTTTTTAAGTCCCTCATGCAATTCCAATTAAACCAAGATAACTTGTATGTGGACTAAAACAAATATGCTATATATTATACAATTATAACATAGTTTTAAAGGGTCACTAAAGTCAAAATGAAAGTTTCATAATTCAAATAAAGCATGCAACTTAAAAAAACATAATTTATGTAAGAACTTACCTGATAAATGTATTTCTTTCAAATTGGCAAGAGTCCATGAGCTAGTGACGTATGGGATATACAATCCTACCAAGAGGGGCAAAGTTCCCCAAACCTCAAAATGCCTATAAATACACCCCTCACCACACCCACAATTCAGTTTAACGAATAGCCATGTAGTGGGGTGATAGAAAAAGGAGTAAAAAAGCATACAAAAAGAGAAACTGGAAAAATCAGAAAAGGAGACTCACAAAAAAGAGCAGATAATTCGGAAACTCTTCTAGCTGAAGAGATAGCCAAAAGAAACAACACTTTCCCAGAAAGTAGTTTAATATCCAAAGAATGCAGAGGTTCAAAAGGAGGAGCCTGCAAAGTCTTCAACACCAAATTAAGACTCCAAAGAGGAGAGATTGATTTAATAACAGGCTTGATAGGAACCAAAGCCTGAACAAAACAGTGAATATCAGGAAGCTTAGCAATCTTTCTATGAAATAAAACCGAAAGAGCAGAGAATTGTCCCTTCAAAGAACTTGCAGACAAACCTTTATCCAAACCATCCAGAAGAAACTGTAAAATTCTAGGAATTCTAAAAGAATGCCAGGAGAATTTATGAGAAGAACACCATGAAATATAGGTCTTCCAAACTCGATAATAAATCTTCCTTGAAACAGACTTACGAGTCTGTAACATAGTATTAATCACTGAGTCAGAGAAACCTCTATGACTAAGCGTTCAATTTCCATACCTGCAAATTTAATGATTTGAGATCCTGATGGAAAAACGGCCCTTCAAATCAGAAATAGCATCAGGAACTGGAAAAACCTCAGGAGTAACCACAGGAGGTTTATAAACAGAAATTAAATCTTTACTAGTTTTGCTATCAAGAGGATAAGACTCCTCAATATCCAAAGTAACCAACACTTATTTTAACAAGGAACGAATATACGCAATCTTGAAAAGATAAGTAGATTTGTCAGTGTCAATGTCTGAGGTAGGATCTTCTGATTCAGAGAGATCCTCATAAGAGTTGGATATTTCAGTATGTTGTCGGTCATTAGAAATTTCATCAACTTTATGAGAAGTTTTAAAAGACCTTTTACGTTTATTAGAAGGCGGAATAGCAGACAAAACCTTCTGTATCGCATCAGCAATATCATTTTTCATATCAACAGGGATATCATGTACATTAGATGTTGAAGGAACAACAGAAACTGTACTAGTACTGATGGAAACGTTTTCTGCGTGCAAAAACTTACCATGACAACTGTTACCACTACAGCTGGAGATATGATATCAGCTAACTTAAAACAGATACACTTAGCTTTGGTAGAACTGTGATCAGGCAGCAGGGTTCCAACAGTTGCTTCTGAGACAGGATCAGATTGAGACATCTTGCAAAATGTAAAAGAAAAAACAACATTAAAGCAAAATATACAATTTCCTTATATGGCAGTTTCAGGAATGGGAAAAAATGCAAACAGCATAGCCCTCTGAACATATAGAAGGCAAGAGGCATATAGGAAGTGGGGTGAAAAATTAACTACATTTTTTGGCGCCAAGTATGACGCATGACGCTAAAGGAATTTTAAAAAAATGTTGGCGCCAACAACACCTGGAAATGACGCAACTCGCATCATAACAGACGCAACCTCGTGCAAAGAAACCTGGCGTCAACTAAGACGCCAGAAATGACGAACTTGCATCATCAAAGACGTACCTTTGCGCCAAAAAAAAACATTTTGCGACCTTGCAAGACTAATTTTGCTCGCAAAATTAAAAAAAAAACAGTTAATTTGAAAAAAAAAGGACTATACCCCAGGTATGAAAAATAACTTCCTAAAACATGCTTCCCAAACTGAAACTGACAGTCTGCAAAAGGAAATATACATAGACCTGACTCATGGCAAATATAAGTAATACATATATTTAAAACTTTATATTAACACATAAAGCACCAAACCATAGCTGAGAGTGTCTTAAATAATGATACATACTTACTGAAAGACAACCATCCACATATAGCCAAACTAGTACTGAAAAAGTATCAGCAGAGATAATTGTATATGAGAGTATATCGTCGATCTGAATAGGGAGGTAGGAGATGAATCCCTACGACCGATAACAGAGAACCTTTGAAAAGATTTCTCGCAAGGAAAACCATAAAATCAATAGGTGATACTCCCATCACATCCCTCTGACAAACACTGTACTTTGAGAGGAATTGGGCTTCAAAATGCTGAGAAGCGCTTATCATAGAAGAAAAATCAAGCACAAACTTACTTCACCACCTCCATAGGAGGCAAAGTTTGTAAAACTGAATTCTGGGTGTGATAAGGGGTGTATTTATAGGCATTTTGAGGTTTGGGAAACTTTGCCCCTCCTGGTAGGATTGTATATTCCATACGTCACTAGCTCATGGACTCTTGCCAATTACATGAAAGAAAAAAAACTTCCATTATATTTCCATTATCAAAACTTGCACATTATTTTTATATGCACACTTTTTGAAGATCCGGCCCCTTCTGTGCATGTGCAAAAGTGCACAGTAAATACATATATGCATTTTGTTATTGGTTGATGGCTGTCACGTGATACAGGGGGAGGGAAAATTTGATTAAAGGGCCATTATAGTCATTTTTAACTACAGCGTTTTTTTAAAGTTCATTATTGTCATACATTTTCATCAATATACATGTATTAAACCTTATTTACTGTTTTAAAGGTATTTATTTTTACAAATCCTAATTGCTTCCACTTCCCATACAATTTGCAGATTATAGATCCAATAACTTACTGAGTCGGATGACCGACATGTAAGTTGGTGCCTGCGCAGTTCATTGTTCATACAGCTCCTCTACCCAATTCCTAAGGCGCGCAGGCTGCAGCATTACAGCAACCTGTCAGTCTAAAGCTAAACCGGCCTCTCTTTGTGTGTTCACTTACGAGAACATCGGCTATGGTTGCTATAGCAACTGTTATAGCGTTCTGAGAGCTGATAATGCTCTGCACTCAGTTCTTTGCTATAGCTATAGACAATTTTGGATCGTTATAAGAGGGGTTACATTTTATATGTTATAAGTTTATTTATAAAACAGTGGGCAATCGGATCCGGCTAAAGCTAATTGCCTAAACTGACACACTAGGAGAGCTGGTATAAACGTTGCTATAAGCAACCAGTTTCAATTCTAGCGTGTCAGTCGGTTTTCACTTGATCCTCTGACAGCATACTGTTGCGCACGCACTCCCGTGTCTGATTAAGAAGGCAATGCTGATTGGACACAGGAAGAGAGGGGGAAAAAAAACGCCCATTTCTAGGGGCATTTTGGAAAAGATCATTGTGGGACTATCTTATCAACTTTGAGGTATGATTAAGGGTATTAGAAATACTCGTTTGAAAAAAACAAAAACTAGGTGAATCAATTCAAAATAACATATAATTTAAATAATATACAAATTAGGGGAGTTTATTATGGACCTTTAACTTTGACAGTTGCCAGAAAATATTCTACTGCTCATTTCAAGTTGAAAGTAAATGCTATTGCATTGTCTTTTTATTGTGTATTTGTCAATTATTGAATTATACTGTATTTAGTAGCCCTTTAAATTAATATTTATTCCTGTAGGAAACATATACTGTCATGTGAAAAAACAGAATTTATGCTTACCTGATAAATTACTTTCTCCAACGGTGTGTCCGGTCCACGGCGTCATCCTTACTTGTGGGATATTCTCTTCCCCAACAGGAAATGGCAAAGAGCCCAGCAAAGCTGGTCACATGATCCCTCCTAGGCTCCGCCTTCCCCAGTCATTCGACCGACGTAAAGGAGGAATATGCATAGGAGAAATCATATGATACCGTGGTGACTGTAGTTAGAGAAAATAATTCATCAGACCTGATTAAAAAACCAGGGCGGGCCGTGGACCGGACACACCGTTGGAGAAAGTAATTTATCAGGTAAGCATAAATTCTGTTTTCTCCAACATAGGTGTGTCCGGTCCACGGCGTCATCCTTACTTGTGGGAACCAATACCAAAGCTTTAGGACACGGATGATGGGAGGGAGCAAATCAGGTCACCTAGATGGAAGGCACCACGGCTTGCAAAACCTTTCTCCCAAAAATAGCCTCCGAAGAAGCAAAAGTATCAAATTTGTAAAATTTGGTAAAAGTGTGCAGTGAAGACCAAGTCGCTGCCTTACATATCTGATCAACAGAAGCCTCGTTCTTGAAGGCCCATGTGGAAGCCACAGCCCTAGTGGAGTGAGCTGTGATTCTTTCAGGAGGCTGCCGTCCGGCAGTCTCATAAGCCAATCGGATGATGCTTTTAAGCCAAAAAGAGAGAGAGGTAGAAGTTGCTTTTTGACCTCTCCTTTTACCAGAATAAACAACAAACAAGGAAGATGTTTGTCTGAAATCCTTTGTAGCCTCTAAATAGAATTTTAGAGCACGAACTACATCCAAATTGTGCAACAAAACGTTCCTTCTTTGAAACTGGATTCGGACACAAAGAAGGCACAACTATCTCCTGGTTAATATTTTTGTTAGAAACAACTTTCGGAAGAAAACCAGGTTTAGTACGCAAAACCACCTTATCTGCATGGAACACCAGATAAGGAGGAGAACACTGCAGAGCAGATAACTCTGAAACTCTTCTTGCAGAAGAAATTGCAACCAAAAACAAAACTTTCCAAGATAATAACTTGATATCTACGGAATGTAAGGGTTCAAACGGAACCCCTTGAAGAACTGAAAGAACTAAATTGAGACTCCAAGGAGGAGTCAAAGGTTTGTAAACAGGCTTGATTCTAACCAGAGCCTGAACAAAAGCTTGAACATCTGGCACAGCCGCCAGCTTTTTGTGAAGTAAAACAGATAAAGCAGAAATCTGTCCCTTCAAAGAACTTGCAGATAATCCTTTCTCCAAACCCTCTTGTAAAAAGAATAGAATCTTAGGAATTTTTATCTTGTTCCATGGGAATCCGTTAGATTCGCACCAACAGATATATTTTTTCCATATTTTATGGTAGATTTTTCTAGTTACAGGCTTTCTAGCCTGAATAAGAGTATCAATGACAGAATCTGAGAACCCACGCTTTGATAAAATCAAGCGTTCAATCTCCAAGCAGTCAGTTGGAGTGAGGCCAGATTCGGATGTTCGAACGGACCTTGAACAAGAAGGTCCTGTCTCAAAGGTAGCCTCCATGGTGGAGCCGATGACATATTCACCAGGTCTGCATACCAAGTCCTGCGTGGCCACGCAGGAGCTATCAAGATCACTGATACCCTCTCCTGTTTGATCCTGGCTACCAGCCTGGGAATGAGAGGAAACGGTGGGAACACATAAGCTAGGTTGAAGGTCCAAGGCGCTACTAGTGCATCCACTAGAGTCGCCTTGGGATCCCTGGATCTGGACCCGTAGCAAGGAACCTTGAAGTTCTGACGAGACGCCATCAGATCCATGTCTGGAATGCCCCATAACTGAGTTATTTGGGCAAAGATTTCCGGATGGAGTTCCCACTCCCCCGGATGAAATGTCTGACGACTCAGAAAATCCGCTTCCCAATTTTCCACTCCTGGGATGTGGATTGCAGACAAGTGGCAGGAGTGATTCTCCGCCCATTGAATTATTTTGGTCACTTCTTCCATCGCCAGGGAACTCCTTGTTCCCCCCTGATGGTTGATATATGCAACAGTTGTCATGTTGTCTGATTGAAACCTTATGAATTTGGCCTTTGCTAGTTGAGGCCAAGCCTTGAGAGCATTGAATATCGCTCTCAGTTCCAGAATGTTTATCGGGAGAAGAGATTCTTCCCGAGACCATAGACCCTGAGCTTTCAGGGGTTCCCAGACCGCGCCCCAGCCCACCAGACTGGCGTCGGTCGTGACAATGACCCACTCTGGTCTGCGGAAGCTCATCCCTTGTGACAGGTTGTCCAGGGTCAGCCACCAACGGAGTGAATCTCTGGTCCTCTGATCTACTTGTATCGTCGGAGACAAGTCTGTATAATCCCCATTCCACTGACTGAGCATACACAGTTGTAATGGTCTTAGATGAATTCGCGCAAAAGGAACTATGTCCATTGCCGCAACCATCAAACCTATTACTTCCATGCACTGCGCTATGGAAGGAAGAAGAACAGAATGAAGTACTTGACAAGAGCTTAGAAGTTTTGATTTTCTGGCCTCTGTCAGAAAAATCTTCATTTCTAAGGAGTCTATTATTGTTCCCAAGAAGGGAACTCTTGTTGACGGAGATAGAGAACTTTTTTCTACGTTCACTTTCCACCCGTGAGATCTGAGAAAGGCTAGGACAATGTCCGTATGAGCCTTTGCTTGTGGCAGAGACGACGCTTGAATCAGTATGTCGTCCAAGTAAGGTACTACTGCAATGCCTCTTGGTCTTAGCACCGCTAGAAGGGACCCTAGTACCTTTGTGAAAATTCTTGGAGCAGTGGCTAATCCGAATGGAAGTGCCACGAACTGGTAATGCTTGTCCAGAAAGGCGAACCTTAGGAACCGATGATGTTCCTTGTGGATAGGAATATGTAGATACGCATCCTTTAAATCCACCGTGGTCATGAATTGACCTTCCTGGATGGTAGGAAGAATTGTCCGAATGGTTTCCATCTTGAACGATGGAACCCTGAGAAATTTGTTTAGGATCTTGAGATCTAAGATTGGTCTGAATGTTCCCTCTTTTTTGGGAACTATGAACAGATTGGAGTAAAATCCCATCCCTTGTTCTCCTAATGGAACAGGATGAATCACTCCCATTTTTAACAGGTCTTCTACACAATGTAAGAATGCCTGTCTTTTTATGTGGTCTGAAGACAATTGAGACCTGTGGAACCTTCCCCTTGGGGGTAGTTCCTTGAATTCCAGAAGATAACCTTGGGAAACTATTTCTAGCGCCCAAGGATCCAGAACATCTCTTGCCCAAGCCTGAGCGAAGAGAGAAAGTCTGCCCCCCACCAGATCCGGTCCCGGATCGGGGGCCAACATCTCATGCTGTCTTGGTAGCAGTGGCAGGTTTCTTGGCCTGCTTACCTTTGTTCCAGCCTTGCATCGGCCTCCAGGCTGGTTTGGTTTGAGAAGTATTACCCTCTTGCTTAGAGGATGTAGAATTTGAGGCTGGTCCGTTTCTGCGAAAGGGACGAAAATTTGGTTTATTTTTAGCCTTGAAAGACCTATCCTGAGGAAGGGCGTGGCCCTTTCCCCCAGTGATATCTGAAATAATCTCTTTCAAGTCAGGGCCAAACAGCGTTTTCCCCTTGAAAGGGATGTTAAGCAATTTGTTCTTGGAGGACGCATCCGCTGACCAAGACTTTAGCCAAAGCGCTCTGCGCGCCACAATAGCAAAACCTGAATTTTTCGCCGCTAATCTAGCTAATTGCAAAGTGGCGTCTAAAGTAAAAGAGTTAGCCAATTTAAGAGCTTGAACTCTGTCCATAACCTCCTCATAAGAAGATTCTTTATTGAGCGACTTTTCTAGTTCATCGAACCAGAAACACGCTGCTGTAGTGACAGGAACAATGCATGAAATTGGTTGTAGAAGGTAACCTTGCTGAACAAACATCTTTTTAAGCAAACCCTCTAATTTTTTATCCATAGGATCTTTGAAAGCACAACTATCTTCTATAGGGATAGTAGTGCGTTTGTTTAAAGTAGAAACCGCCCCCTCGACCTTGGGGACTGTCTGCCATAAGTCCTTTCTGGGGTCGACCATAGGAAATAATTTCTTAAATATAGGGGGAGGGACAAAAGGTATGCCGGGCCTTTCCCATTCTTTATTTACAATGTCCGCCACCCGCTTGGGTATAGGAAAAGCTTCGGGGGGCACCGGGACCTCTAGGAACTTGTCCATCTTACATAATTTCTCTGGAATGACCAAATTGTCACAATCATCCAGAGTAGATAACACCTCCTTAAGCAGAGCGCGGAGATGTTCCAATTTAAATTTGAATGTAATAACGTCAGGTTCAGCTTGTTGAGAAATTTTTCCTGAATCTGAAATTTCTCCCTCAGACAAAACCTCCCTGGCCCCTTCAGACTGGTGTAAGGGCATGTCAGAACCATTATCATCAGCGTCCTCATGCTCTTCAGTATCTAAAACAGAGCAGTCGCGCTTTCGCTGATAAGTGGGCATTTTGGCTAAAATGTTTTTAATAGAATTATCCATTACAGCCGTTAATTGTTGCATAGTAAGAAGTATTGGCGCACTAGATGTACTAGGGGCCTCTTGTGTGGGCAAGACTGGCGTAGACACAGGAGGGGATGATGCAGTACCATGCTTACTCCCCTCACTTGAGGAATCATCTTGGGCAACATCATTATCAGTGGCATCATTGTCCCTAAATTGTTTGTCACATACATCACATCTATTTAAATGAGAAGGAACCTTGGCTTCCTCACATACAGAACATCGTCTATCTGATAGTTCAGACATGTTAAACAGGCATAAACTTGATAACAAAGCACAAAAAACGTTTTAAAATAAAACCGTTACTGTCACTTTAAATTTTAAACTGAACACACTTTATTACTGAAAATGTGAAAAAGTATGAAGGAATTGTTCAAAATTCACCAAAATTTCACCACAGTGTCTTAAAGCCTTAAAAGTATTGCACACCAAATTTGAAAGCTTTTTACATTTAACCCCTATACAGTCCCTGGTATCTGCTTTGCTGAGACCCAACCAAGCCCAGAGGGGAATACGATACCAAATGACGCCTTCAGTAAGCTTTTTCTGTGTATCTGAGCTCCTCACACATGCATCTGCATGCCTTGCTTCCCAAAAACAACTGCGCATTAGTGGCGCGAAAATGAGGCTCTGCCTATGATTAGAAAAGGCCCCCAGTGAAAAAGGTGTCCAATACAGTGCCTGCCGTTTTTTTAACATAATTCCCAAGATTAAAATAACTCCTCAAAGCTATAATCTATTAAAAATGCTTATAAAGTAATCGTTTTAGCCCAGAAAAATGTCTACCAGTCTTTAAAGCCCTTGTGAAGCCCTTTATTCTTATTAAGAAAATGGCTTACCGGATCCCATAGGGAAAATGACAGCTTCCAGCATTACCAAGTCTTGTTAGAAATGTGTCATACTTCAAGCAGCAAAGTCTGCACACTGTTTCCCCCAACTGAAGTTACTTCATCTCAACAGTCCTGTGTGGAAACAGCCATCGATTTTAGTAACGGTTGCTAAAATCATCTTCCTCTTACAAACAGAAATCTTCATCTATTTTCTGTTTCAGAGTAAATAGTACATACCAGCACTATTTTAAAATAACAAACTCTTGATTGAAGAATAAAACTACATATAAACACCAAAAAACTCTTAACCATCTCCGTGGAGATGTTGCCTGTGCAACGGCAAAGAGAATGACTGGGGAAGGCGGAGCCTAGGAGGGATCATGTGACCAGCTTTGCTGGGCTCTTTGCCATTTCCTGTTGGGGAAGAGAATATCCCACAAGTAAGGATGACGCCGTGGACCGGACACACCTATGTTGGAGAAAGAAAGTACATCCTCTTTGAATTCTATGGTTTTACGTATCATTTCATAATAAAAATATCATCTGGTCCTTAGCAGGTCTTAAAAATAGGTAAATACAACCTTCAGATGAACAACAACACATGGCCTATTACACTGTGTCATGATTTAACCAAAATAAAGCATAAATGGAGAAGCCATGTGTGAAAGTACATCTTATGATTTAATAGCTTGTAGAACCACCTTTAGCCACAATAACATGAAGTCATCGGTTTTAGTTTTACTTTATCAGTCTCTAACATCGTTGTGGAGGAATTTTGGCCCACTCTTCTTTAAAACGATGCTTCAGTTCATTTAGGTTTGTGGGCATTTGTTTATGCACAGCTCTCTTAAGGTTCTGCCACAGCATTTCAATCGGTTTGAGGTCTGAACTTTGACTGGGCCATTGAAAAAGAAAATAATCAAGGTGTTGCAGCCATTCTGTTGTAGATTTGCTGGTGTGCTTGGTATCATTGTCCTGTTGCATGACCCAATTTAGGCCAAGCTTTAGCCGTCAGACAGATGGCCTCACATTTGACTCTAGAATATTTTGGTATACAGAGTTCATCTTCAACTCAATGACTGCAAGGTGCCCAGATCCTGTGGCTGCAAAACAAGCCCAAATCATCACCCCTCCACCACCGTGCTTGACAGTTAGTATGAGGTGTTTGTGCTGATATGCTTTGTTTAGTTTTCGCCAAACATGCAGCTGTGCATTACTGCCAAACATCTACACTTTGGTCTCGTCTGCCCAAAGGACATTGTTCCGGAAGTCTTGTGGTTTGTTCAGATGCAACTTTGCAGACCTAAGCTATGGTGCCATGTTCTTTTTAAAGAGAAGAGGCTTTCTCCTGGCAACCCTTCCATACAAACCATACTTGTTCAGTCTTTTTATAATTGTATTGTCATGAACTTCAATATTTAAAGGGAAAAAGTCTACTCCAGAATTTTTATTGTTTAAAAAGATAGATAATGCCTTTATTACCCATTCCCCAGTTTGCATAATCAACACTGTTATATTGATAAACTTTTTACCTCTGTGATTACCTGGTTTCTAAGCCTCTGCAGACTGCTCCCTTGTCTCAGTTCTTTTGACACATGCAATGTAGCCAATCAGTGCTGACTCTTAAATAACTCAACGGGAGTGAGCACACTGATATCTATATGACACAGACATGAACTAGCAGTGTCTAACTGAAAAACTGTCAAAATGCACTGAGATAAGAGGCAGTTCAGCAGCTTAGAAATTAGCATATGAGCCTATGTAGGTCTAGTTTTACACAAAGAATACCAAGAGAGCAAAGCAAATTTGATGATAAAAGTAAATTTAAAAGTTGTTTAAAATTGCATGCCCTATTGGAATCATAAAAGTTTAATTTTGACTGGACTTTCCTATTTACTTTTATCACCAATTTTGCTTTGTTCTCTTGGTATTCTTAGTTGAAATACAATTCTAGGAGGTTCATATGCTAATTTCTTAGACCATGAAGACTGCCTCTAATCTGAATGCATTTTAAGCTCTAAAGGGCATTAGTTTATGTGTTTCATATAGATAACATTGAGCTCATGCACGTGAAGTTACCCTGGAGTGAGCACCGATTGGCTAAAAAGCAAGTCTATCAAAAGAACTGAAATGAGGGGGCAGTTTGCAGAAGCTTAGATACAAGGTAATCACAGAGGTAAAAAGGGTATTTATATAGCTGTGTTGGTTATGCAAAACTGGGGAATGGGTAATAAAGGGATTATCTTTCTTTTTAAACAACAAACATTCTGGTGTTGACTGTCCCTTTAACACACACCTGAATTTTCCAGACCAGCAAGCTGCTAAAACTTCAGCTTTTATAGAGGTGGTCACACTTGCTGATGATCAATTAATCAAGGGCATTTGATTAGCAGCACCTGGCTGCTACTTAGCCTCTTAATTCCTATGGAAGCAGAAAGGGTGTTCTTAGTTTTTCACACATGGCTTCTCCATTTTGGCTTTATTTTTGTTAACCAAATAATGACACTGTGTAATATGTCATGTGTTGTTGTTTATCTGAGGTTTTATTTACCTAATTTTAAAACCTGCTAAGGATCAGATGATTTGTATTATGTCCTGATTTACGTAAAACCATAGAATTCAAAGAGGGTGTACTTTCTTTTACGCATGACGTCAATTTGTCTTACAAACATTAAAGGGACATATAACCCCAAAAATTGAATTCATGATTCGAACAGAACATACAGTTTTAACCTTTTATCGTTGTTAGGACTTTGTATTCTGTCCGAATTTTGCTGGGCTTTAGCACCGAAGGACGGAATACAACGTCCTAACCACTTGGCTTTCCTGAAGCCACTGGCGCTTCCCTGATGGGATCGCGGTCTGGAGGGCGTGCCTAGCATCATAGGGACGCCCCCTGACACGATCCCATCATTGAAATCTCGTGATCACGTGCATAATTGCGAGATTTCAATTTGTTTACATCAGAACAGTTGCTCCGATGTAGACACATTAACCACGGCACAAAAGGGTTAAACAAGTTTCAAATTTACTTTCATTATCAAATATGCTTAATTTTCTTGTTATCCTTTGCTGAAGGAACAGCATTGCACTACTGGCAGCTAGCTGAACACATCTAGTTAGCCAATTACAAAAAAACAAATGTGTGCACGCACCAATCACCAGCTAGCTCCCAGTAGTGTAGGATACGTGCGTATTCATTATCAGCAATGGATACCAAGAGAACAAAGCAGATTTGAAAATAGAAGCGATTTTAAAAGTGTCTTAAAATGTCATGCTCTATATCCGATTCTTGCAAGTTTAATTTTGACTTTCCTATGCCTTTAATGTTTTATCATATGTTACCTTGACTGGAGATAATAGATTCAATGTTAGATCTAATACCACAATTGTTTTGTGTAAAATATTAATGGCTACATCACAATGAGTAACGCATTGTGCGACTCACATGCAATTAAATTCAATCCAAGTAAAAATACAGCAGCACCAATAGAGTAACAGCTTCCAGATAAAAGTAAAAATGTATTTCTTTCCATGGGAACCATTAAAAAACAGTAGATTTGTTTTCTTTACAGCTGCTCTGACCTTACATGCCTACATGTGCCAATCTCAGAGCTTACCTGGTACCTTATTGGTGTGTACGTTCTCAAGTATAATTTCATTAATAGGCAAGCAAGTGCAGGCACAAATCAGCACACATCTAAGCTCCATAATCACCAATAGGAACACAAAATATCAATCTTATTGGTACATATGTATATAAAAAAAATAATAACTAGCTTTTGTTCATACACACTTGGGGACTAAATTGTAAGTGGAACCCAAAATATCTCTTCCGCGAAAGCGATATTTGTGCTCCACTTAGTAATATCAGCGCTCACGAGAGCGTGATTCTATAGACTCCAAAGGGAGCCTCATTCTCATGCCGTGAGACACGACATGAGAACTAGCGCAACAAAGTGGGTAAGTCGAACAGCGATGGTCAGCAAATTGTAAATACATATGTATATGAATATATATATTTATATGTTATTATGTGTATATACTTCACAGGAAACACACAGTCCCCATAGACCGCTATGTAAAGGCACTTTTCTGTGCCGTTTTTTTCTAACACCCCACACCTGCCAACTTTAACCCCTCATAACTGATTCTTGCCGTTTGTTTGTTTTTTGTATTTAAAAACAAAAATTATACATTTTTATTTTAATTAAAAAAAAGAATATGCTTTATTTTGGGGGCCATTTTGAAATTAACCAGAGGTCTGACCACTGGTTAATTTTCTGAGCACTAATTGCTACCGCAAGCTCGCGGTAACAATAACTAGGCACTTGTAATGGTTGGTTATTTATTGCGCCCATATGCGAGATAGATTAGTGCTCCACTTGAAATCTAGCCCTTTATTTTTAAATGTTAACACAGTATGCTGGGATTCTTTCATGCCCCTTTAAAGAATTGCAGATGCAATAAAGGGCAGCAATAAATGCAGACAAAAGAATATATTCTACTTTTTTTATATCCTTTTTTGCTGTTACATCTCTACAACCATTGCTTTCTTTTTAAATGTTTCTACATTATAGTTCACATAAATATAGCTTCATGCCTCTTTTTATTTTTACCTTCAGAAAAATAAAGCTTCCAGCCTTTGAAAGGAATGTACTTATCCAGAGTACTCTGCGTCAATCGTGGCTTAGGGGAAGCATTTGAAAAACCTGCAAAAGAAAGCAAATTTCAGTGCAGCCATTCTCAAGGGAACATTTTGTAGACAAGGGTTAAGGACAACAGAGTATGAAGATTTAACATATTTACTGTTGTATAAAAACAGCACAAGCAAAGGTTTCTATGTATATTTATGTATACACATTAAAAAAAAGTCACAATTCTAATCTACTTGGGTCTATTTTGATGGAGATTTATCTCCCTTTACAATATAATGCCATGTAAAGATAATGACTTGACATCAAGATAACATTGAGATGACAACCATCTTTGAATAGGGTTAACTGGTATTACATTTGGCAGATTAGAAATTAAAAGGATAGGAAACACCAAAATTGTCTTTCATTATTTGGATAGAACATACAATTTTAAACAACTTTCCAATTTACTTGTATCATCAAGTTTGCTTTATTTTCTTGTTATCCTTTCTGAAGGAGCAGCATTGCATTACTTGCAGATAGCTGAACACATCTAGCTAGTCAATCACAAGAAACAAATGTGTGCAGGCACCAATCAGCAGCAGCTCCCACTAGTGTTGGATTTGTGCGTATTCTTTTTTTCAATAAGGGATTCCAAGAGTACGAAGCACATTTGAAAATAGAAGTGAATTTAAATGTTTCCTAAAATGACATGCTCTATCTGAATCATGCAAGTTTAATTTTGACTTTCTTATCCCTTTAATGTCCCCTGAATCAATATCTAGGTTCTTATTCTCCTATGAGCTAACTATAACATATGATTATATATATTTGTGAAATGAACAACTTACAAGCAGGATCTCTTCCAGCATTTCTATTCCAATTTCCTCCTCTCCAATCTCCTCTCCCTCTCCAAGGACGACCTCTATGGCCCCCAGAGTATGGACTTCCTCTTCCACCTCCTCTCCAACCTCCTCTCCAGCCTTCACTCATTATGCACTGTTAAAGACGATTGCTGAAAATAAAATCTATGAAATATTAATGCCTTTGTTTCTTTTTTAAACTTCATATTCTGATGGTTTAATGAACAGTTTAAATGGTTGGATATATTAAACAATTTTGTGACTAGCTATATGGATGTAATAAGAAGCTCCTTTATCCAGTTTTTCTAACATAATGACCATATTAAACGCAATATTTTCCTTTTATTTTAATCCCTTCCCGACGTTAGGCCGTTCCATGCAGTAATAACTGCAATGAGCTTTAGCGCCTTTAGGACGGCATGGAACATCCTAGCCATTTGGCTGTACTGAAACCAACGGCGCTACCTGTATTGGATCGCGTTCTGGAGGTTGTACCCATCGTCATAGGAACACCCCCCTGACCCAATCCTATCATTGAAATCTTGTGATCGCATTTCAATTTGTTTACATCGGAAGGGTGTTCGATGTAGACAAATAAGCCTGTCAGGAAAGTGTTAAATAGGAGTTAGCTGTTGGATATGACCATGATATAAGTGGTTAAACACATAGTCAAACACAATATCTTAGAACACCTCTGAGCCTTTTTAGATAATGTGGTCGGTGGAGGGAGCATTTGTAGTTATGCCACATCTGGAGCAACATGGGAGTGACTCTCTGACTAGGCTAAAAACACATACAAATAAATCTATTCATTTGCATGTCTGTGAGATAAATATTTTTTTCTATCATCATGTACAAACCAACTTGTTTTTATTTGTAAACTGCCACCAAACTGCTTGTCTTCTATGTATATCTCAACTAGACGTGCATACGATTTTAAACAACTTTCTAATTTACTTCTATTATTTTTTGTTCTCCCTGCATCTTTTGTTGAAAAAGCAGGGATGTATGCTCAGGAGTTTGCAAAACCGCTGCCATATAGTGCATATGAGAGCAGTTTTGCAAAAATGTTATCTATTTGCAAATAGGCTACATGGCAGCCCTATTTCCTGCCATGTATTGCTCCAGACATCTACGTTGGTAGCTCTTCAAAACAGAATATTATGGTAACTAAGCAAATTTAACCCTTTTGTGACAGAGTCAATTTGTCTACAACAGAACAACGTTCTGATGTAGAGAAATTGAAATCCCGAGATTGTGAGATTTCAGTTATGGGATCGGGTCAGGGGGGCATCCCTATGACGCTAGGCAAGCCCTCCAGACCGTGATCAGATCCAGGAAGCGCTATTGGCTTCAGGACAGCCAAATGGCTAGGACGTTTTATTCCGTTCTAACAGCAATAAAGCCCAGCCCGGTTAGGACGGAATAAAACGCCATAACAGCTTTAAAAGGTTAATAACAGCAGTAAATTAGCGCTGCAATATCAACACAACAATGTCAGAAAAGTTGAATTGAGAAAAAGTGCCATTATAATGCAAAGATTGCTTTCTCTAATTCCTTAGAGCATACCAAGAGAATTAAATATTGAATAATAGAAGGAAAAGTCAATTAAGATTGAATGTGTTACCTAAACCATAAACTTTAATTGTAACTTTTATGTTGCTGTAAAAAGTATACAGTACAGTGAGTGATCATTTTAAAACAATTTGTTTTATACCAATTCACAGTTGCAAATGTTACATTAGCCACCTAAAATTTAAATATAATGCTCTTTATTTGAACTCTCTTTAAAAGGATACATTAACAGCAATACATTTTATTACCATTTTCATCTATATATATATATATATATATATATATACTGTATGTGTATATATATATATATATATATATATATATATATATATATATATATATATATATATATATATATATATACACACACAGTATATATATATATCAGTAGTTTAGGCAGGAACAGCGCTCATAGAAAGGGAGAGAAGAAAAAGAAAAAGCAACCAATAGTGTAATTTGTACACACTGCCAAAGATTCCCCCCATATCCACTGGTGATAGTGGATCCATCATTTTAAGTTGCCTTGAAAAATACATCAGGAGAGACTGTTCGCAGTTTAATTTCATGCATTGATATACAGCGCAATTTGATACCCTGTTTTTCTGTAAATATATATTGTGACGACCAAGGTTAACCAATCCTGCGCCAGTCACTTGTTTGGCACAAAAAGGGCTATCAGACCCCTTCTACTGTTACTACTCTGTCACAGTTTAGCCACTCCAAGCAAGCCTGTGACTTAGTTCAGTGGGTGCAAGGGTTAACAACACTCTCTAGTCTGTGCTAGACATAAAAGAAATGCCCAAAACTCCCCTTTAATGCCATCCACACTAAATTAACACTATATCTAGCTGCCACCACTTAAGATTATATTATATGGGAAATCTTAAGGAAAATCCAGAAAAATTAAAAATTAAATTCCAGATTACAATTTAGCAGAAAATAACCTAAAATATACAGTCTTACTACTACCAGTCTCTTTCAGTAATGCGGTTTAAATATTAGACAAAGGCAAAAACTTAATAACTGAATTATTTATTATGCGAAAAAATAGTACAATGCATTATTAATAAAAATATATTAACAAATAGAATTACACAAGCAATCAGTTTTTAAAATAAAAAAAGAGAAAAAAAATCAGAACCCTTATACTTCACTAGTCTTGGTATCTGTGCCAGGGATTGTGGCAGGAAAAGATGGTCTCTCACTCTGTTGGTATACAGCCTCCCATGTAAGAAGAACAACTTTTCATGTTAAAACACAAAACTTTATACCTCTTTCCATGATATCAGATTGCTTGACCCTCCCTCTTTGCAGGGGCTGGGAAGCCCCCTATTTTTTACAACAGTCAATAAACTAAGTTTTTGCCTAAAATTATAAACACATAATTTCTGCTAGGTAAAAATATTGCAAATATACAAAAAGGCAATCTCTTAGGGATATTGTGAGGAGTATTTTGATACCCAACACCATATATTTTTGCATTCTTTATGTTCCTGAAACATTATTTCTGATAAAAGCACCTATGTACAGAGCTGGCTTTCCTATCACTGACCTCAGTGTAGTTCCTGGATTGAGGCTCTGTGTTATATCATGCCCTCTGCTGACAGTTTTGAGCCATAAAGGTCTCTTCTTTGTATACTACAAAGTATTTATGAGGGTCCTAGCACATCAAAGGGAACACAAACATAAACACAGGAAACATTTATTCTTGAAAACTAAATGTTTTTAGCACAAACTACAGAAAGTTAACCCCTTAGCATCTCAATCATGGGGTATTTGTGACACACACACACATATATATATATATTTATTATTATTTTTTTCTGTTATTATTAACTCCTTAACCCATTCGGACGTAGATCTATGTCATGCGGTACAAATCCCTGCGTATGTAGATCTACGATCGACATGTTGGAAGCCCAAGCAGTATCGGCTGCTGCTCGTGGGCATCTGACCTCATATGATAACGGTGCCCAATCAGTTGGTGCCTGTGGGAAGGATGCAGGAGGCGGGTGCGTAGCCCACCTGGGGAGGGCCTGGATCCTACACCACAGAAACTTAGTTTTGAAGGGAGATGGAGGACCAGGTCACTACACTAAAGAAAAAGTATGAATTAGAGGCGGGCCCTATATAACAATGGCGGGGAGAGTGAGGTGCTACAGAAACAAATATTAATAAATAAAAATTATATATATATATATATATATATATATATATATATATAAACTGATTTTTAGAATGAAGGGCACTCTCAGGGTTTGTGATATTTGCGTAACAGCAAAAACATATTTTATTCTTAGTATCCACACTTGTTCATAGTCGACGTTTCAGCTTTCACAGAAGCCTTCCTCAAGACAAATAACATCTATAGAATAAAAGAAAGAACAACCAATATTTGCAACCATATGTGAAAATCAATCGTGACAATATATACACCCAACACCAGATATTTATGCTAATCAAAATAAAAATAGGAATAAACCAGTAAATCGAACCAAGGATATCCAGCTAAACGCGACCATCATAGCCACAACCTGCCACACTATAGCACCAAAGATAAAAGGAACTTATATCAAGCTTAGAAGCGTCCAACACATAAACCAATCATTAGGGAACAAGTTTAGAGAAGGAACCCAAGGATGCCTAGAATGGGCTGTACTAAAAGCAACATGTAAGCATAGAGAATTAAAAAGCACATATTGAGCATCTGAGAGTCAAGTTAAGGATAGAACTCAAGAGAGTCTGGAATAGGTGGGTGTTAATAACAATAGAGTCTAAGTCTGTTATCATCTGTGGAACGTTTGATTAGCTTTTCCACTCCCTGGGGTTTTTTCTTTGATACTGTTCTATTATATGTAAGCCCTTGTCGTTGTTCTGTGTTTAGGTACTTTGAATGATTGCAACTTATATATCCTGCACATTTATGGGTCTGTCTGTTGCTTGGTGTTATTGCTGTATAAGTGGTTTGGTTTAGTTTCCGCCGCTCACATCACATTGTATTAAGGTACTGAATGGGACTCTGCCCGGTACATGGTCAGGCCAAAGTGTGCCACAAGTTTATGTTGTTTGTCATCAGTGTTAAACAATGTAAATGATGATTCTACACGGAGTAAGTGTGTTGACAGGTAGAGCCTACCGCGCATGCGCCTGGCCAAATTGACACATTCTGATTGAGGCTCGGTTAAGTACAGCTGTATACGTTACATATACATACACACCCCCGCAACTGACCTATGATAGGTCTTAAATGTATATTTATAGGCTTCCGGGTGGCCTACAGGTTATACGATTTTCCCTGTTTGGTGAGCGCGGCTGGATGCCGACATGAGGTACGGTTAAACTTTTTGTATTGACAGCAATGTGATTGAGTGTTCAACTTTATACTGTTATCATCTGTGGCATTAATTGTAAATAGCGGTTTATTTTGCACATGGCTGCTTGGTGGTTTTTGACAAAGTCTCCTTTGGTTAAGGCATAGCCCACTGTGTTCTCCTTTGCAGTAATGGGGTCTGACTCCATATATCCTGTTGCTTAGCTAGTGTTTACCTGGATCATTCGGTAAACAACAATACTTGGTGTGTATATAGGCTTTATCACAGAGCGTACAGTTACCCATTTGGTGTGAATATATTTGTTCAGTTCATATCCAACTAACATGTGGGATATGTTTCTCCTGCCTGATTATGATACAAATTTAGGGCTGTTTGTCTTTACACCTATACATTTAGTTTGGCCTAAGTGTGCTGACATTCACTTAGGTACATTCCGGTTCTACTATGATGCACTTGGGGTGGTGATTTTGTCACTTATGGGGTAATAGGCATTGGTCTGTTATATCCCACGACTCATGCATCGTCAGTAACCAAATTTGGTTTTATATGTACAAGTGGTTTATTATTTCACTGCAATGGAAGATGTGTGATCTAACTTGAATGAGATTGGTTATGATGTTGATACATTTTGATGCAGTTTAAGCTTATTGAGCAATCTAAGCAGGTTAACCTTGTGACATGCAGATATTATTTTCAAACACCCGCTAGTATATTTTGGTTTTCTTTTGTGTTATTGTTGGTGTTGCAACGTGTATCCTGGTATTTTATAGACTTAGACTCTATTGTTATTAACACCCACCTATTCCAGACTCTCGAGTTCTATCCTTAACTTGATTCTTTATAAAATGCCCTATAAGACCGACTCTCAAATGCTCAATATGTGCTTTTAAATTCTCTATGCTTACATGTTGCTTTTAGTACAGCCCATTCTAGGCATCCTTGGGTTCCTTCTCTAAACTTGTTCCCTAATGAATGGTTTATGTGTTTGACACTTCTAAGCTTGATATAAGTTCCTTTTATCTTTGGTGCTATAGTGTAGCAGGTTGTGGCTATGATGGTCGAATTTAGCTGGATATCCTTGGTTCGATTTACTGGTTTATTCCTATTTTTATTTTGATTAGCATAAATATCTGGTGTTGGGTGTAAATATTGTCACGATTGTTTTTCACATATGGTTGCAAATATTGGTTGTTCTTTCTTTTATTCTACAGATGTTATTTGTCTTGAGGAAGGCTTCTGTGAAAGCCGAAACGTTGACTATGAACAAGTGTTGATACTAAGAATAAAATATGCTTTTGTTGTTACGCAATTATCACAAACCCTGAGAGTGCCCTTCATTCTAAAAATCAGTTTTATATGCCCTTTTGAGGATTGCACCCAGGTACTTGAGCTTCTACCAAGGTTGGAGTGCTGGAACACCCGCTGTTTCAATATATATATATATATATATATATATATATATATATATATATATATATATATATATATATATATATATATATATATATATATATACACATATACATATACATATACACACATATACACACACACACACACACTGGGTACTGGCAGGCAGCAGCCAGTGCCTAAGGATGGATGCTACTAGTGGGAGGGGGGATCTCTACACTGCAGAATTTTTTTTTTTTAAAAAGAAGGCCCTAAACTATGTACTAGCAGACTGTCTGCCAGTACCCAAGATGGTGGTGAGGAGTGTGGTTTGGGGGGAGTGAGCAGTTTGGGAGGAATCAGGTAGGTGGGAAGCTAATCCCTACATTACAATACTATTACACTTACCAGCTAACTAATTAACCTATTCACTACTGGGAATTTCAGAAGTGTGCAATTAACAGCCTTCTAATGACCAAAAACCAATGGCAAAGCCAAGCATGTCTGCTATTTTCTGCACTAATGGTACGTAAATTATTTCTGTGAGAAACCCAAAGATTGTGAAATTTGGCGGCATGATGTTTACTAAAATGTAAAAAAGTGTGTGAAGCGCTGAAAGCACGGATATAAGTCAAATAATAATATAAAAATGTATGTATACAAAGGATATTTAATGTATTAAAAAAAAAAAAAAAAGTGTACATATGTGAAGTATACAATATATCAAGTGGATTTAGGGACGTCTCCCAAAAATGCTCATAAACAGAAGTAAAAATAGCAATTAAAATATCTGCATATATAAAACAATGCTAATGCAAAAATGTCAGTAAAAGGCCTCAATCGCCCAAATGCGAGAGTGTGAATCCTGTTTGAGTGTCAGAACAGATTTCCCCTCGGCAGGTCAGACCACGTCCAGAGGGAATATAGACAGGGGGACAAGAGGTTACCTTGGTAGCTTTACTGTTAGTGGATTCATAAGCCTCTATATCCCAGATTCGTCTGCAAGCACTCCCAGCATGCGTTTTCGGTGTATGTGTAACTCCGGTAGCGAGTGTAAAGTCACCTGACTCCCCTCTATACTTCAGAGGTCAGATGTATAATAGCAGTGTCAGCAAATCCGCTGGTATCAATGGATACAATGTGCGGCACTCCTAATGGTGAGTCTGATTGGCTTGTAATGGGGGTCAAACACCTCCCTCTGTCCAATCCTCTGGACTCTTAAGGGTGGGTGTGTACTTTATGTAGCGAGGTCGCAGTAATTGTCAAAGACCTCGAGTCCGGAATAAAAGCTTTGATAAAATGTCAAAAAATTTCACTGGAAGTAGCAGCAAGTCCTGGTCAACGCATTTTGGCCATTAGGGGTTTTATCAAGACATGCACATACTGCTCACTTCTAGATTTAAAAAGGTCTCCCTTCCTTTTGATTGGATGTTTTTTTCTTTTCTCTTCCTCCTCTCCTTTAATTTAAGGTGGAATTCATTTAAGGTGGAATTGTGAGAATCTTCCCAAGTACATGAACATACCTACACAGGATTTAACAAAGAAAAGTGGATATGCGAAATAAGCACTATCCAAAAGACCAGGGATCAAGCACACTCACTTATAGATATAAATTATGGAGGCTGAGACAGTGAGATAATATGCAAAAATACAGAATTATATTATTCAATTTTATACTTTTATCAATACATAGAATAAATCATATTACATTTGTTCAGTAATGGACTGTAGTCCACACATGTATGTATATCATTAAATACTATTAGGATAATATTAATTGCATATTACCTATAATTAGTCATAAAGGGCTCTATGTTAGGATTAGCTAGAAGGTAGAGAGGTACTCAATAGAAGGAAGAGGAACGAAACCACGTTCATAACGTATA
Source organism: Bombina bombina (assembly GCF_027579735.1). NCBI lineage: Eukaryota > Metazoa > Chordata > Amphibia > Anura > Bombinatoridae > Bombina > Bombina bombina. The sequence continues at coordinate 1,046,792,702 of NC_069502.1, forward strand.
GAATAACAAGGGGGCCCATGTATTTTGTGTTTGTGTGGCTGTCTGATCACATTTTTGTCTTAGTAGTTTTGTATTAATTAATAAATGTTGGTTTTTATATTAACATTTTTTTAGAACATAAATTTCTATTTTTGCATATTACCTCACTGTCTCAGTCTCCATAATTTATATCTATAAGCGAGTGTGCTTGATCCCTGGTCTTTTGGATAGTGCTTATTTCGCATATCCACTTTTCTTTGTTAAATCCTGTGTATATATTGTTTCCAGGTTGCACCTCCCTTGCATATTCAATCTATTATAGTTGAGCAAGCTGCTTTCTCACTGTCCACATGAACATACAGCTGTCATATAGAAGGTTTACTCAATAATAGGGGGGGGGGGGAATCCTTATGTTACTATGGTCATTTTGTCATCATTCAAGCCACATATGGTGTACAATGTGCAACTAAGCAGATATATAGTTGGAGACTTATATGAGCATATATAATAAAGAAAGGTATGATAGAAAGATAAATTAAAGTAAATCATTAGGGTGTAGTATACAGCGTAACATATTTGGTGCTGAAGGGTTTATATGATTTAGTATAAAGTATAGTAATATGAAGAATCTGAATTTGAGATGGACATAGACTTAGGGAGTTTTATAGAGATGATAAATATGAGGGTACCAAAAAGATGATGTGTAAAGACAACAGGTTTTATATGAAGGGAGAAATATCAATTTTAGAATTCAGACCTTTTGGATGCAGTGTATCTAGTTTGTATTAATGTATATCATCTCTGCTTCGCAGTTTGCTTTCCCAATTACCCCCTCTCCAGTCTGGTTGTATTTTCATGATGCCCCAATACCGGAGGTCTTTGAGATTATTATTATGTACCTCCCTAAAATGGCAATAGATACGTGACTAAATTGCCCCTAGTTTTTCTTGAGGGGTTAAACTGTATTAGCAGCAGGATTGATCATATTCCGTAGAAGCTCCTATCTCCACTTTTCACTCGTATATTAAAATGTGCCTAGATTACTGTTTTTTAAACCTGTCCTCGGGTCTCCCAAACAAACCATATTTTCAGGCTTACCTTTGGTGAGTGCAGGTAAAATAACCATTTAGGCCCTTTGATACAGCCACCACGGTGAAACGCGTCAGTGGCGTCCCATTTCCCTCTCCCTCCATTTAGACAGCTATGCTTACTTTTATACTAACGGTATTACAAGGTATATAATTATATTCTGTTCTGAGGGCTATCCTCACTACATACTGTCATGCTAATTTAGCTTCATGGCTTCTTAACATGAGCTCATATCAATGCTCTATCATGGTAAAATAACAGGTATAGGTCTCTGGTATTCCCAGAGAGAAAATTACTAAATTAGAAGCACTTTTTATCAGATACTGGACAGCCCACTCAATTTATAACTTTATATTCGTGCTCTATCATGGTAAACTAACAGGTATAGGTCTCTGGTATTTCCAGAGAGTAATTCACTGACTTAGAAGCATTTTTTTACCAGATACTGGACTGTCCACACAATCTATGCGAGTCTCTGACTTTCCATACCCAGTACTATTACCAGTAACTAAAAGATATAGGTCTCTGGACCAGAGGCAGAACTTTTCTTCACTTTCTGCAATGAAATTTTTTGAATGAACATTTTTCTGCAGGTCATTTTGAAATAAAATTCAATAGTTACACTAAATTGCAAGCTCTTTTGCAATATGTTGATTAACTGGAGAGTAAAGCAATTTTTTTAAGTTTTATAATCTAGTGCTGCAGTTGGAAATTGACAAAAAAAAATCACTCGGGAAAATAAATAAATTCTTTTCACTTGGTCTAACATCACAAGGTAGTCATACCAAAGGTGCATTGCTCACAAGAACATCTTACATTCAGAATTCACAGCTTTGCAGACTGGGAAAGGCTTGGGGCAGGGTTAGAAAAATCCCTGAGAGCCAATCAACAATAAACGGTTTCAAGATGATAGTCTAATTTTGAGCAGGGCTGCAAAGTGAAAACACCAACGGTTGCTGCATGTGTCCTATTCTTTCTGCAGACATGCTGCATTTTCTGCGATGACATCTCCGATCACAGCATGTTCTGCCTTGGGGGTTTCTGGTATCTCCAGAGAATTCTGATTCTATTTCTGCCCTATTACTGGTAATTAAAGGGACAGTCAAGTAAAAAAAAAAAAACTTTCATGATTTAAATAGGGCAAGTAATTTCAAACAACTTTCCAATTTACTTTTATTACCAATTTTGCTTTGTTCTCTTGGTATTCTTAGTTGAAAGCTAAATCTAGGAGGTATATATGCTAATTTCTTAGACCTTGATGGCCACCTCTAATCTGAAAGCATTTTGACAGTTTTTCACCACTAGAGGGCGTTAGTTCATGTGTTTCATATAGCTAACATTGAGCTCAGGCACGTGAAGCTCATAGAAGCATGCACTGATTGGCTAAAAATGCAAGTCTGTCAAAAGAATTGAAATAAGGGGGTAGTTTGCAGAGCCATAGATACAAGGTAATCACAGAGGTAAAAAGTATATTATTATAACTGTGTTGGTTATGAAAAATTGGGGAATGGGTAATAAAGGGATTATCTACCTTTTTAAACAACAAAAATTCTGGTGTTTACTGTCCCTTTAACAGGTATAGGTTTCTGGTATTTCCAGAGAAAACCCAACTGCTCACATTTAGATGCACTTCTTATTATAAACCTAATTATGCCCTCTGGTATAAGCTTTGAGTTTCTATAACTAGGATTATCATTGGTAACAAAGGTATAGGCATTAGATACGGGCCTTTGACACAGGTCTCTGGTACTAAAAGGTATAGGTCTCTTGTTACTGTTTCATTGATATTCACAGAGAATAACGCTTAACTCCACTTCAGAGACATCATTGTTGTTCCTTTGGTATAGGTCTCTGGCATTTCCAGAATATTCTGACTCTATATATGATTGCCTTACAGGTAGTTAACAGGTATAGGTATCTGGTATTTCCAGAGTTAAAATATAATCAGTCATATTTAGAGGCATCACTTATTACACAGTTGATAGCAAAAATCAATGCCCTTGGGTACTATCATCGGTAATTATAAAGTATAGGTATTAGATAATGACCTTTGACATAGGTCCTCGGTATCATAAGGTATTGGTCTTTGATTACGTATTACCAATATTTACAGAACACAATTAAAGTGAAAGTAAATCCTAGCGTTGTACAAACGCTAAAATTTACTATTGAAACAAATAAAGGGGACTTTCATTCATGAAGTATAAGATACTTCATGTAGAAAGCTCCTTTATTTGATTCAATCAAATGCCGCTCTTAGCTGCTACAGCAGCCCACGGCTAAATATTTTTTTGGCTAAGAGGTGACGTTTTCACCTCTTAGCCAATAGCCGTGCGGTAAATTCGGCTCGATTAGCGCCAAGCCGGATTTACCGCACGGCTATTGGCTAAGAGGTGAAAACGTCACCACTTAGCCAAATAATTATTTAGCCGTGGGCTGCTGTAGCAGCTAAGAGCGGTGATCAATTGAATCAAATTAAGGAGCTTTCTACATGAAGTATCTTATACTTCATGAATGAAAGTCCCCTTTATTTGTTTCAATAGTAAATCCTAGAGTTTGTACAATGCTAGGATTTACTTTCACTTTAACGCAGGCATTATTATTGTTTCCTATACTGGACAGCAGATACAACATGTCTGTTTTCCTACTATGAGCTGTGAATTCTGTTCTAAAATAAGAGAGATTAATACAGGAACTAAGGGAGGCGCTAAAAAAGCCAAAGGTATCAAGCACTTATAAAATTTAATAAAAACACATATGCATACAAAATCATATATAAAAGGGGACGTCTCCCCAAAACGATTACTACTATTTAATTACTTAAAATACTAAAAAATACAATTGATATAAATTCCCACAGATCAAAAACATACAGTCTGTATAGAGCAGTCCCAATCAGTTCGTTATAATAGGGTCAGAAAGAAATGTCTTATCTCCATATACAAAGTAACTGAGTATGTGGTCAGCGTTTCACTAGTCAAATACCACCAAGCTGCCAAATTGATAGACCAATTGCTGTCAAACAGTGTAGGTAGATAATTATATACTTGCAATTCCAAAGTCCTCTTACTGTGTAAGATATCACTTTAGCAAAACATTCAGCTGTGTACTTTACCAGATCCTTATACGTGAGGTGGATGTCTTTTCCCCTCGCCCGGTATTCACCTCGAGCGGGGCCGACTGAAACTTTCTGGCGTCTGACGTCACTGAAAGATGTTCCGGTTTAGGAGAAGAAGTCGATTCCTACGCTTACTTCTATGACCTGTAGTCACGGTCCTCTCAGATGAGCCCTGCACTTAGTGCTTATAGCACGCAAGGGATTGGATACTGGGCAATGTGAATGATATCCCAGAATTGCTGCCAAACAAGATGATTTACTCCTATTTAGGAGAAAATAGTTCCAAAATGTATAACCCGGGTTATTAAGTAGGATATGTAAATTGTTGTCACAGAAATAAAAACAACAACACTGCCAACACACACGACGCGTTTCGCCCTCCTATGGGCTTTATCAATTATCAATTCTGTTCTAGCCAGATAACCATATCATGTGAACTCCAACAGTATATTCATACTGTAATTTTGTTACAGATAGAACCTCTCCAGGTCACCTATTATATAGGTATTATTAAGGCCACGAGGTTTTCATCTTTGTTCCAAGTCATTCTTTTACTTTATCCCGTTAAAGTAAGCATATGCAAATTTTAAACTAATTACCTCCGTACCCTTCGTTTTTAATTTATTAAGTAAAAGTTAAGTTTTATTTTCATTTTTCATCCTTTGCTCCAATATCAATTATTTACCGATTAAACGCTGTGAGTGCTACATTTGTACTCTTTTTTTTCAGTTCTTTACTGATTTGTTGTGAATTATTGATCAGTCGAAGCACCATCCCGTGACATAATTACTATTCAGTAACCACATATATGGGAACATGTATTTCATTATAAGTAGAGCCATTGGTATTTCTGTTATAAAATAACCATGTTTACTAATCAGATGTTTTTTTCACCTGTGCTCCAGTTCAGATATCCTCAAAATCTGGCCTGTTAGGGAGGCATGTGTACAGGATTAAAAACCAGTGGTCTAGATCAGGGGTCGCCAACCTTTCGGACCTCAGGGACCACTAAACTCACAATTTTGAATCCTGTGGACCACTAACATGAATTTTTTTTAAAAAAAAGGTACAAACCTGTATAATGTGTTTGTGTGTATATGTATATATATATATATATATATATATATATATATATATATATATATATTAGGCCTGTCAAAAATAATCGTTTTGACGATGCATCGCGATGCGGCATGAAACGATTCTGCATCGATGCGCTGAGACGCGATAATCGATTAACGTTACCCACGTGACCAGCCTCCAGGAAACTTAAAAGAAAGTGCGCGAAAGTGCGCGGTACATCGTTTTGACGTCACTGACGTCACGTCACCCAATAAAGCAACATGGGCGCTCATGGGCGGTCTCTTGAAGTGCCGAAGTTACGCAGTAGGAGCAAAGCAGCAAAGCAGGAGTTTGTTGCCTGAGATTGATGATGGTACACGGCGGTATACTACAGCTACACGGCGGGCTCATTTTTATTTTGTGGGAGACAGAGGAGGAGACCTATGGTGAGAATTAGACTAACTAACTGTTTGTTTAGTTAATAGTTACCAAAACGTTGTACATTTTGCCAATGCCATGCCATAATTGCCATTGCCATGCCTGCCTATTGCCTCAACTGCCTACTACTTGCCAATAGGTAAGAGCAAATCAATAAGGGGTACACAATCACATTTATTACACAATAAGGGGTAACAATTAAATACTTGCCTTATTTACTTAACGTAGTATGCTGAGCTGACTGAGGCTCAGGCTGCTGCATAATTAATTGCTGCATTATTGAATAATATTGCATATATAAAAAATGTATTATAAATAAATATAGTATACTATTATTGTCTAATAATGTCTCTATTAGTCTAATCTGTATCTATTATCTACATGTTTTTCACATGGATGGATGGCCTGGTCTGAAGTTCTAATATTTTAATAATATATTAATTCAAGAAAGTGCATGCAATTTTAAACAACTTTCCCTATTATATAATTTGCTTATCCTTTGTTGAAATGCATAGCCTCCTCCTTGTGCACAAAGTATTATATACTTAGTAAGTAATGTGTGTGCTGTGCAATGCATTGCTAATATGTCATCAACAAACGATATCTGAGAAGTATGAAGCAAATTAAATAATAGAAGAGTTAGTTATGATGTTTATTTAAAATTGTATTCTCTATCTGAATCATGAAAGTAAATGTTTGGGTTTTTGCACCTTTAAGTGTGTAATATATTACAGTAACTGTGTCAGTGAGTGAGTGATGTCCCCTGCAATTATCACAATGCAATTTGTTTTAAAATTTATGTTCGCAAAATGTATGGCATTGGCAAAGTAGTTGAAGTTACTAGTACTTGTTGATTTTACATTTGCGGCTTGACATTTTGACAACTGGAACTTAGTGTATTTTCTTTTTTTTTTAACACTGACAGAGTTTGACGTTGACAACAACATCATCCGTCACATATGTACATGTCATGCTAAAATGACAGAGGGAGACAAAAAAGATAGAGAGATAAAAAATGCACCTAGCATTTTAAAAGCAAGCATCTGGGCACATTTTGGATTTTATGAACATACTGGAAAGCACGAATTGGACAAGACACACGCGGTTTGTAAAGCCTGTCACACAAAAATTAAATACCTAGGGAATACTACTAACTTGAGAAATCACGTTAGACGTTTTCACTCTGAGATGCTAACCCCTGCCGCTGTCGCCAGTGCCACTGCCAAGGAAATAACAAGACTAGCTGAAGCTCATCAGCCAAGAATTGATGCAATGCTGTCAACTTTGCCACCCAACTCTGAAAAAGGGAAGAGAATAACCAAAGCTGTGGCAACTTTCATAGCGAAGGACCTACGGCCTTACTCTGTTGTGGAAAACCTTGGGTTTCGCAACCTGTTGAAGACACTAGAGCCACGTTATAAGATCCCGTCACGCAATCACTTAACAGAAAACGTTATACCTGCACTCTACCAAGAAACAAAAGCTCAGGTAATTGCATCAATGAGCCAAGCCAGTCGAGTCGCACTAACGTGTGATTCATGGACTTCAGTCACGACGGAGTCTTATGTAACAGTAACTGCACATTACATTAGCAAGGACTGGAAGATCTTGTCGCATGTGCTGCAAACGAGAGCAGTTTATGAGTCTCACACGGGTTCTCATCTGGCGGAGCTACTGTCTCGTGTCGTGGAAGAATGGCAGCTGTCCGATAAATCTGTAGTGCTTGTGACCGACAATGCTTCGAACATGATTGTTGCTGCTCAAGTTGGAAAATTCCCTCATGTAAAATGCTTCGCCCATACACTGAATCTCGCATCCCAGCGGGCGCTGAAAGTGGCCACGCTCTCCAGGCTTTTAGGCAGAGTGCGACGAATATCAACATTTTTTCACCGCAGCACTACAGCAAACCACTGTCTGAAAGAAAAACAGAAATGTCTTGGCCTGAAGAATCATAAGCTAATAACTGATGTGACAACAAGGTGGAACAGCTCATATGACATGGTCGAGAGGTTCCTAGAACAGCAACCTGCAATCTGTGCCACATTGTTGTCTCCAGAAGTCAGAAAAAGTGAGTCAGATCTCTGCACTCTCAACGAAACAGATGTGTCAAATGCAGAGGATGCTGTGAGTGCATTAAAGCCAATGAAAGATGCAACCACACTGATGTCAGAAGAGCGCAATCCAACTGTTTCTCTCATTGCCCCTCTAAATGCACAACTGCTCCAGAACATGACAGACACCATGGGAGACACACCCATGATCCATGAGATCAAGAATGCCATCAAAACAGATCTCCTGAAGAGGTACAGCAGTGAGGCAGAGAAGAAGATACTTTATACAGCCTCTGCCCTGGATCCTCGTTTTAAGGGACTGCCTTTTATTCTCACAGAGGAGGAGAGATTGGAGATATACAGAGGAGTGACTGAGGAGGCTGCATCCTTGGAGGTAATTTTAATTGCATCATGTTTCTTGAATAGATGTGAGCTGTTGTATGCATTTATTTATGCATTACTGTCTCTCTGAGCACACACATAGCATTAGCTGGCTGGCTGCTCGAGGTAATAATGAATGCTATTTTTTCTATTCTTTTGTTCAAACACAGATTGAGTGTACTAGTACAGTTACATCTAGGAGGACAAACGTGGATGAAGTGCCACTGCCTGAGGGAAAAGAAACTCTGGAAGAAGAATCAGCCATCGAGGAGGATAACCCTTCTCCTTCCAAAAGAAAGTCCACATCGCTTCTCATGACTTTGCTGGGACAGTCTTTCACTGACACTGAAGGTACAATAGAACCCAAGACCCCCTATGCCAAGGCTGAAGAGGAAATAGAGAAATATTGTAAAGCCCCATCTCTGCCTCTCACTGAAGACCCTTTGAAATGGTGGCATGTACATGAGGTCATATTTCCCCTCCTCTCTCATTTGTCAAAGCGATACTTGTGTATCCCAGGTACAAGCGTGTCTGCAGAGCGGGTTTTCTCCACTGCAGGAGATGTGGTAACGGCTAAAAGAAGCACCCTCAAACCAGAGCATGTGGATCAACTAGTGTTCTTACAGAAAAACCTACATATTCCATAATTCTGAGTAGTGATTCAGGTTTATAATATTAATATTTAATGTTTTTTGGCACATCCAGAAGAAAGTGCTGTGTGCCCCACTGCCCAGTGCAGACTACTGTTAAGTTATTTTATATTTGTTACTGTTATATAGCTTATAGCTTTTTGAAAAATGAAGCTTAAAACCTTGAGTAAATCTTTGTTGGATCACAAAATATACTAGTACACTACACGACACGACCGACCACGTCACTCTGTCACAGTCACACACACACACACACAATACAAAAGAAACAACACACAACTGCACACACCTCATGTGTGCGTGTCAGTCAGTGTCACCCTTCACCATGATTCACTCTTTTTATGATGTGTGTTTTTTTTGGTATTGTTTGACTGTGTGTGACTGTGACTGTGTGTGTGTTGTGTAACAATATATTTGTGATCCCATAAAGATATTGATAATCAAAGTTAGTAAATCTAGTAGTTCAATGCTACTTCTTGTATAATGTCTATTACTACTTCTAGTGTTACTGTGATGTTTGCCAATCAGGAAGTGCTCTGTTTTGTAGATGTTGTGCTATTGTTACAGCACACCCCTGTATTGTTTGCAATGCAGTGAGTGCATAGTGCACACTGCATAAGGGATTATTAATATTATTCATTCACACTAAAAAATTGTCTATTTTAAATAGACCCTTTAAGAAAGATATCATATGTTTTTGTTTATGATCCCAATCCCAAATGCCATCCCACCCACTCCCAGGCAGATCTGTAGGGGTTAACCGAATATAACCAACCAGTTAACAATAACAATGTGTGTACTGCAGTGTCTAACTGTCTCTTTATGAGTGTGTGAGTGTGTCTGTGAGTGAGTGCCAGTTTGAAAAGTTTGTATGTATCTCATTCTCTATGAGTGTGTGTGAGATGAGTGTATTAACTGCCTTTGAATTTTTTTGTTTGTATGTGATTGTGTGTCTGTCCCAGTGTCACTGTCTAAGTGTCTATGAGTGTGAGTGTGACTGTGGCTGACTGTGGTGCCATTGAATGTTTTTGTTTGTGTGTGTGTCCCACTGTGTCTCTAGTGTCTGAGTGTCTAGTGAGTGTGACTGTCTAACTGTCTATGAGTGCACTATGCAGAGAGTGAGACTGAAGCCAAACCCCACTATAGGGGAAGGAAAAGCCTTGAGTAAACCTTGAGTAAATCTTTATTGGATCACAAATATACTGTACACTACAGACAGTACAGCACACACACAGTGCCACACACAACAGCACAATACAAAAATAAAGCACACACACCTCAGGTGAGTGGCGTGCCACCCTTTCTTCACCATGATTTACTCCTTGATGTCTGTGTCCTTTTTTATGTATTGTTTGTTTGTGTGTGACTGCTGTGTACTGTTCAGTGACAGACTCAGTCACTATTCAGTTGTGTGTAGTACTGCTTTAACAGTAACTAATAACTAACTAATTATATTTGTGATCCCATAAAGATAATATAATCATCAAGAAGAAACTGTAGTTATAGTAGTTCAGTTCAATGCTACTTGTTTTAAATGTCTCTCTCTCAGTCTCTAGTACTATTGTAAGTCTGTAACTGTGTAAACTAATTGTATATGTCACAATCACATGTGTGTTGTGTGCACACTCTGTGCTGTGTGTTGTGTTCCAGATTCTTCACGTGATGTTTGTTTGCCACAAATTGACAGTCATGAAGGCACAGTGGACTGCACCTGTAATTTTGTACCTATAAGGGATTTATGTTTTGTTTTCTGAGGACAATTTTCACACAAATAAGGTATTATGGTGGTAACTTAAGCTTAACCTATCTATTTGGGTTTTAATTTAATGTCTATTATATTATTATTACTAAGTAAGTAAAGAAATTAAATTAAAACCAACATAGATAGGTTAGACATTTATTTGTTGTTCATGTTTCTTTACAAGTGTATAGTGTACTACTTACTAATATATAATATATACATTTAAATATTTTCTTTTACTGAAGAAGTACACTGTGAGCACTGCACTTTTTACACTACGTACTCTGTAACTACAGTTTGATGCCATAATATTGTTTCCAAACCAATACAACAATTGCCATTTAGTATTTACTGTTCTATAAACTGTTGTTGTCTGCTGTGTTCAGACTTTGCCACAGGAAGAGTGTCCTTTTTTGAGCTAATAAAATAAAAAAAGAGTTTATTTCAATACTTTGACTTCTTGAATTTTTTTTTCTGAAAAATTTAAAAATTGGGCAGAAATAGTGCAGTAATCGTGATGCATCGCGATGCATCGTAGAATCGAATCGTATCGAATCGTTACGATGATAATCGTAATCGAATCGAATCGTGAGACAGGTGAAGATGCGCAGCTCTAATATATATATATATATATACATACACACACAATATATATACATACACACACACATACTGTACATAACTAGTATAACCATAGCTAAGTTAACATTATGTATATATTTACTCGTTTTTAAGAATTATTTTTGGAATTAACTAACTGAATGACAGAACTGAGAGAATACTTCCAAATGACAAATGAAGGGTGACTGCCAACGTTTGAGCTGGAAACAGAGAGGCAGAAAGTGGGGAAAAAATAATTATATTTAAAGGGATGGTAAGGTCAGAAATGTTCTAATTATTACTAAAGAGTATTAATATATTTAAATTGTTCTTCAAATACCTTGCGCTGCGCTTTTTCTTCCATTCACAAGCTATTGGGGGCTAAAAAAATGCAGATTTCCAAACCCACCATGAGGCTATTTGCATTAGCCAATCACAGTGGGCAACCTGAGTTCTCCCTTCACTGCATTTCCGGGTACTTGAATGAAGCTAACGCATGCACTCTGATGAGATAGAAAACAACAATGTCAGTGGTCATGTGACCACAGTCATTCCCGACTTGGAGCGTGTGAAACTTATTGCAAATGCGCACGCGTTGGGTGTGTAAATGAAGCAAGATTATTATGACGTCAGAAATAAAATGACAGAAGCTTTGTTTTCAAAAAATTGTAAGTTCATTCAAATTTACTTGTATTACTTAAACATTTGCAGTTAAGAAAATTGATGTCTTAAGGTTGACTTTTCTAATCCTTTAAAAGGACCACAAGACTTCCAAGTCACCTCCCCAGTTAGGAATTATTCATAACTACTTATGATCATGGACAGACATTGGAGTCATCAAGTAAGTTTATATCAGAAAGCTCTCACTTAAAAAGGCCTCCCTTCCTTTTGATTGGATGTTTTTTTCTTTTCTCTTCCTCCTCTCCTTTAATTTAAGGTGGAATTCATTTAAGGTGGAATTGTGAGAATCTTCCCAAGTACATGAACATACCTACACAGGATTTAACAAAGAAAAGTGGATATGCGAAATAAGCACTATCCAAAAGACCAGGGATCAAGCACACTCACTTATAGATATAAATTATGGAGGCTGAGACAGTGAGGTAATATGTAAAAATAGAGAATTATATTATTCAATTTTATACTTATATCAATCCATAGAATAAATCATATTAAATTTGTTCAGTAATGGACTGTAGTCCACACATGTATGTATATTATTAAATACTATTAGGATAATATTAATTGCATATTAACTATAATTAGTCATAAAGGGCTCTATGTTAGGATTAGCTAGAAGGTAGAGAGGTACTCAATAGAAGGAAGAGGAACGAAACCACGTTTATAACGTATAGAATAACAAGGGGGCCCATGTATTTTGTGTTTGTGTGGCTGTCTGATCACATTTTTGTCTTAGTAGTTTTGTATTAATTAATAAATGTTGGTTTTTATATTAACATTTTTTTAGAACATAAATTTCTATTTTTGCATATTACCTCACTGTCTCAGTCTCCATAATTTATATCTATAAGCGAGTGTGCTTGATCCCTGGTCTTTTGGATAGTGCTTATTTCGCATATCCACTTTTCTTTGTTAAATCCTGTGTATATATTGTTTCCAGGTTGCACCTCCCTTGCATATTCAATCTATTATAGTTGAGCGAGCTGCTTTCTCACTGTCCACATGAACATACAGCTGTCATTTGAAGGTTTACTCAATAATAGGGGGGGGGGGGAATCCTTATGTTACTATGGTCATTTTGTCATCATTCAAGCCACATATGGTGTACAATGTGCAACTAAGCAGATATATAGTTGGAGACTTATATGAGCATATATAATAAAGAAAGGTATGATAGAAAGATAAATTAAAGTAAATCATTAGGGTGTAGTATACAGCGTAACATATTTGGTTCTGAAGGGTTTATATGATTTAGAATAAAGTATAGTAATATGAAGAATCTGAATTTGAGATGGACATAGACTTAGGGAGTTTTATAAAGATGATAAATATGAGGGTACCAAAAAGATGATGTGTAAAGACAACAGTAGGTTTTATATGAAGGGAGAAATATCAATTTTAGAATTCAGACCTTTTGGATGCAGTGTATCTAGTTTGTATTAATGTATATCATCTCTGCTTCGCAGTTTGCTTTCCCAATTACCCCCTCTCCAGTCTGGTTGTATTTTCATGATGCCCCAATACCGGAGGTCTTTGAGATTATTATTATGTACCTCCCTAAAATGGCTATAGATACATGTGACTAAATTGCCCCTAGTTTTTCTTGAGGGGTTAAACTGTATTAGCAGCAGGATTGATCATATTCCCTAGAAGCTCCTATCTCCACTTTTCACTCGTATATTAAAATGGGCCTAGATTACTGTTTTTTAAATCTGTCCTCGGGTCTCCCAAACAAACCATATTTTCAGGCTTACCTTTGGTGAGAGCAGGTAAAATAACCATTTAGGCCCTTTGATACAGCCACCACGGTGAAACGCGTCAGTGGCGTCCCATTTCCCTCTCCCTCCATTTAGACAGCTATGCTTACTTTTATACTAACGGTATTACAAGGTATATAATTATATTCTGTTCTGAGGGCTATCCTCACTACATACGGTCACGCTAATTTAGCTTCATGGCTTCTTAACATGAGCTCATATCTATGCTCTATCATGGTAAACTAACAGGTATAGGTCTCTGGTATTCCCAGAGAGAAAATTACTAACTTAGAAGCACTTTTTATCAGATACTGGACAGCCCACTCAATTTATAACTTTATATTCATGCTCTATCATGGTAAACTAACAGGTATAGGTCTCTGGTATTTCCAGAGAGTAATTCACTGACTTAGAAGCATTTTTTACCAGATACTGGACTGTCCACACAATCTATGTGAGTCTCTGACTTTCCATACCCAGTACTATTACCAGTAACTAAAAGATATAGGTCTCTGGTACCTCCAGAAAATTCTGATTCTATTACTGCCCTATTACTGGTAATTAAAGGGACAGTCAAGTAAAAAAAAAAAAACTTTCATGATTTAAATAGGGCAAGTAATTTCAAACAACTTTCCAATTTACTTTTATTACCAATTTTGCTTTGTGCTCTTGGTATTCTTAGTTGAAAGCTAAATCTAGGAGGTATATATGCTAATTTCTTAGACCTTGATGGCCACCTCTAATCTGAAAGCATTTTGACAGTTTTTCACCACTAGAGGGCGTTAGTTCATGTGTTTCATATAGCTAACATTGAGCTCAGGCACGTGAAGCTCATAGAAGCATGCACTGATTGGCTAAAAATGCAAGTCTGTCAAAAGAATTGAAATAAGGGGGTAGTTTGCAGAGCCATAGATACAAGGTAATCACAGAGGTAAAAAGTATATTATTATAACTGTGTTGGTTATGAAAAATTGGGGAATGGGTAATAAAGGGATTATCTACCTTTTTAAACAACAAAAATTCTGGTGTTTACTGTCCCTTTAACAGGTATAGGTTTCTGGTATTTCCAGAGAAAACCCAACTGCTCACATTTAGATGCACTTCTTATTATAAACCTAATTATGCCCTCTGGTATAAGCTTTGAGTTTCTATAACTAGGATTATCATTGGTAACCAAAGGTATAGGCATTAGATACGGGCCTTTGACACAGGTCTCTGGTACTAAAAGGTATAGGTCTCTTGTTACTGTGTCATTGATATTCACAGAGAATAACACTTAACTCCACTTCAGAGACATCATTATTGTTCCTTTGGTATAGGTCTCTGGCATTTCCAGAATATTCTGACTATATATGATTGCCTTACAGGTAGTTAACAGGTATAGGTATCTGGTATTTCTAGAATTAAAATATAATCAGTCATATTTAGAGGCATCACTTATTACACAGTTGATAGCAAACATCAATGCCTTTGGGTACTATCATCGGTAATTATAAAGTATAGGTATTAGATAATGACCTTTGACATAGGTCCTCGGTATCATAAGGTATTGGTCTTTGATTACCGTATTACCAATATTTACAGAACACAATTAAAGTGAAAGTAAGTAGGGAGGCATGTGTACAGGATTAAAAACCAGTGGTCTAGATCAGGGGTCGCCAACCTTTCGGACCTCAGGGACCACTAAACTCACAATTTTGAATCCCGTGGACCACTAACATGAATTTTTTTTTAAAAAGGTACAAACCTGTATAATGTGTGTGTGTATATATATATATATATATATATATATATACACACACAATATATATACATACACACACATACTGTACATAACTAGTATAACCATAGCTAAGTTTACATTATGTATATATTTTCTCGTTTTTAAGAATTATTTTTGGAATTAACTAACTGAATGACAGAACTGAGAGAATACTTCCAAATGACAAATGAAGGGTGACTGCCAACGTTTGAGCTGGAAACAGAGAGGCAGAAAGTGGGGAAAAAATAATTATATTTAAAGGGATTGTAAGGTCAGAAATTTTCTAATTATTACTAAAGAGTATTAATATATTTAAAATGTTCTTCAAATACCTTGCGCTGCGCTTTTTCTTCCATTCACAAGCTATTGGGGGCTAAAAAAAATGCAGATTTCCAAACCCACCATGAGGCTATTTGCATTAGCCAATCACAGTGGGCAACCTGAGTTCTCCCTTCACTGCATTTCCGGGTACTTGAATGAAGCTAACGCATGCACTCTGATGAGATAGAAAACAACAATGTCAGTGGTCATGTGACCACAGTCATTCCCGACTTGGAGCGTGTGAAACTTATTGCAAATGCGCACGCGTTGGGTGTGTAAATGAAGCAAGATTATTATGACGTCAGAAATAAAATGACAGAAGCTTTGTTTTCAAAAAATTGTAAGTTCATTCAAATTTACTTGTATTACTTAAACATTTGCAGTTAAGAAAATTGATGTCTTAAGGTTGACTTTTCTAATCCTTTAAAAGGACCACAAGACTTCCAAGTCACCTCCCCAGTTAGGAATTATTCATAACTACTTATGATCATGGACAGACATTGGAGTCATCAATTAAGTTTATATCAGAAAGCTCTCACTATGGAATCATCCTCTGAGCAGCGTCGGGTGGGAGGAGTTAAAAATACAATCTAACTATGCAACGTGCGTAGGGAGATTGTGATTTAACTCCTCCTCCGTTGGTTTTCACTGATGTCCAGCCAGGCACTGTAGGGAGTTGTGGCATGACAGGGGTGACACCATCAGAGGATATTAATTCCTGCTTGATGGTGTCAAGAACCACCAACATCTTCTCATTGACCACTGGTTGGCTACCGCTGGTCTAGATCAATGCCTTGGGTCAGTGTTTTTCAACCAGTGTGCCGTGAGAGATCCTCAGGTGTGCCACGGCAGACTGACAACAGTGTGACATATTTTTTAAACTTTGCTTGTTTTTTACTCCCAGTGCAGGGGTAGTTTGTAGGAGGCATGGCATAACAGCACAATACATACAGTATGTGTGTGTTTGTGTGTATGTGTATATATATATATGCTGTATTAGGCTACAATGTGTGATTTTTTAAAAATTTTGGGATGGTGGTGTGCCACAGGATTTTTTAATGTAAAAAAGTGTGCCACGGCAAAAAAAAGGTTAAAAATCACTGCCTTGGGTTATGTACTTAAAAAATATATAACTTTGATACGTATATAAAAAATACTTTCTGTTGAAAACTTAGTGATAGTGAAAATGTTAAAAAAAAAAATCTCTAGTATTCTGGGCGTTTCTCTGAAATTCAGGTAGCGAAGTGATTAATACACCCACCTAATATAATCATGTAAGTACATCAGCCGTTACCTCCCGTTTTCCAAATCCCTCTTTTTTCCTCCATTTACCAAATTCATGTAGTTCTGGTTTGCCGCCTGCCGAACGTCACTTCCCACTATGTAGTTGTCATAACAACACGGCCTAGTCTTTTTCCTACTAACTTTTGATATTTCTGAAACATGTTAATGGCTTTTCCATAGAGCTGCTCTACTTAAAAGCCAATGTGGAAAAATAATACAAATCATACTGTGACCGCAGGGAGAATGTAGTGACACATCATGCTTTCCCCCTCCCCTATGAAACCTCGATTCACTCTTCTGTTGATTGCTCTGTTCTGGTTCTTAGACCCCGGAAGTATTGCATGTAACACGTGGGTTGTGTCTAAGTGAAACCGAAGCAGTGGGAAAAGACCGTATTCTGCTTTCCATAGGAGGGTTGTGGGCAGTATGGAGGAGTCCGTCCCTGATCGTGGACAACTGATAGCGGAGAGCGATTACGTGGTACTTAAGAGAGAAGAAGTGTATAAAGCTGTCCAAGTTCAGAGAAGAAAGTGAGTGACTGTAAATAAGCTGCACTGCAGAACTGCTAGAGTCTGTCATTGTGAGATAAACGACTTTAGTATAAGTTATTGGTTTACAAAATGTTTTATTGAGTTCCATATGTAATATCACCGCTGGTTGTTTTTTCCTGTATACATGTATATTTTCTTTCTTGCGTACTTCCTTTATTTGATTCGACTTTATTTTTATAATATAGTGTTTACTATGAACACTGACCGCAATATACAGGTGTTTGATATGCTGGCTTCTCTATTGGATTTGTAACACAGGTCCTTGTGGCTTCCATAAATGTTTTTCATGTTTGTGTCAACAAAAATATACTTCCACTTGACATTAAAGGGGCAATGTACTGTGAGTTTTTTTTACCCTTTAACCAGTTATCTATTTTATCTGCAGAGTGTATAATAAGATTGCTTACAAATAGCTCCTTTATCTTTGTTTTGACATTTGAATTACCTGGTTTTGCTTGTATTAGTGTTCTCCCCAGGACCCTTTTAATGGGCATTTTACAGATCATCTGGCTAAAAGTTAAAGCGACAGTCTAGTCAGAATTAAACTTTCATGATTCCGATAGGGCATGTAATTTTAAACAACTTTCCAATTTACTTTTAGCATCAAATTTGCTTTGTTCTCTTGCTTTTTTTTTTGCTGTAAGCTAAACCTAGGTAGGCTCATATGCTAATTTCTAAGCTCTTGAAGCCAGCTTCTTATTTCATTGCATTTTGACAACTTGTGCTCACTCCCGTGGAGTAATTTATGAGTCAGCACTGATTGGCTAAAATGAAGAGGGTTAGATACAAGGTAATCATAGAGGTAAAAAGTTAATTAATATAACAGTATTGGTTATGCCAAACTGGAGAATGGGTAATAAAGGTATTATCAGTCTTTTAAAACAATAAAGATTTTCACGTAGACTGTCCCTTTAAGTTAATATTAAGCTAAAATTAGTGAATATTTAAAATATTTCATTGCCATAACTACGTTACACTATGTAATTAATGTAATTAATTTGGATAGCAGAAAATATAATATTACTAAGTATTACACCATCTTCAGAATGCCACCAGGGTGGCAACTAGGGTTGCCACCTCAGCCATGTTTTCCTGGACACTTATGAGTTACACATGCAGAGGGGACCATGAATTGCATCCCTGGACTACACACAAATAGTGATCCTGGACAGCACTATTCATGTTCCTCCCTGCAGCATTTGTAACTCATAAGTGTCCAGGAAAACATGGCCGAGGTGGCAACCCTAGTGGCAACGCTTTATGTGGAAAACACTGCTTAACCCCTTCACGCCGTTAGGACATTCCATGCCATCCTAACGCTGAAGGTCAGCATGGTATGTTCTACCTTATATGGTGTCCTGCAGCCTTCCCCTTTGACGCAATCAAGATCGGTCTGGGGGCGTTCCTTGCAACGTAGGTAGTCTCCTATAATTCTGCCTTGAAATCATGTGATCGCATAGACAATCTCGTGATTTCATTTTTACAGCAAGTGTTTACATCAAAAGTGCGTTCTGATGTTAACACTTTGATGCCGGCACAATGGGGTAAATACCGGTTATAAAAAAGCAATGTGAACAGAAAAAGGTTTAGAAGGCATGCTCCCAGTGCGGGATGGAACAGAGAGGTAATAAATGTTTTTTTTCAGTTGATATCTCAGAGGGAGCTAAGCTAAGGAAGTGTTTGGGTTTCTTTGAAAAAATACAATAATGAGATCTGTTCTCCATGAAAGCTCAGACCATTTTAATGGGTTGTGATTTCAAAGAGCAAACTGGCTATTTCATGTAAAAAAAATAAACTCAAAGAGAGATTCCTCATAGATTTTATAGTTTGCAGCTGGTAAAAAAAGTCATTTGAAACACATTAAGGGGAAATTATTTTACAGTAAACTGCCCCTTCAAGCTAAGTTTCTATGAGGTCACACCTGTCCTGGCCTTGCTAGTTAGAGCATGCCTGTCAATTTACTTTTTGGAAGTCTGGACAGCTTTAATTACAGACGCATAGGTGGAGGTATAATCCAACAATGAAGCATTTGATCTGGTTTCCAGTACTCCAAGATTCTATGCAGTTTATCCTTCCCAAATATTTTCTTTTGCATCTCAACATTAAAGGGATGGTAAATCCTAGTGTTTTTGAAAGGCTAGGATTTACTAGTGCTACAAATAATGGGGACTTTCAGTCATGAAGTACAGTATATAAAGCGCGCTTTTTTTTTTTTTTTTTTTTTCTTTTCTTCAATGAGGTGACATTTTCATCTCTTAGCCAATAGCTGTTCAGGTGCTCAGCTCGGCATAAACTCTCTGCAAATAAAGGAACTTTCATCTAGGATTTACCATCTCTTCTGCATTGCCAAAACAATTTATTTTCTCATCTGTTAATAGATATTTGATAATTAAGCTAATCTGTTTACTCTGATAAAAAGTCTTATCTCCCTTTGTAATATTTAGTGTTATCACTTGGATCATTAATATTTTAACCTATCTGTGTATTATCATTATTTAATATTTTGGGTACATTTAGTCAGATAACTCTGTTTAATGTTTTTTGTTGTTTTTTTTCAGAAATTTGATTAACTTTCTAATACAATTTATTTCAGTATTTATTTAGGAGCCATACATTGTTTTTCACACATAGATATTTGTAGAATTCAGTAATTAAAAAAAGATATTGAAGCTGTGACTCCTTGGTTTCTGGGATGTGTCAATCCCTGTTCAAATTTTGTTTAGAGAGCCAATCACAGAAACATTTAGTTCTCAGTTGGGCTACCATAAACTAAAAAGAGCAATTTTCACCCAGGATTCAAGCCACTGTCTGTGTTATGTGTCTGGTGACTTTTTAACCCCTTCATGCCGTTGGGACGTTCCATGCCATCCTAACAGCGCTGGACTTTAACACTGATAGGATGTCATAGAATGTCCTACCTTACATGGCGTATTGCATGATCTGATCCCGGCCTTGAAATCGAGTGAACTCATCAACGATCGTGTTTAATTTTTCTAGCAAGTGTTTACATTGGAACTTCTTTTTGATCTAAGCACTTGCCCCCCTGGCATAAAGGGGTTAACTTAAAATGTTTTATATGTAAATGACAAAATAACTCCTGATTCTCTGAGGATCTGAAAAAAAAGAATTGTTGCTCTACATAAAGATGGCCTAGGCTATAAGACGATTGCCAAGACCCTGAAACTGAGCTGCAGCACGGTGGGCAAGACCATACAGCGGTTTCACAGGACAGGTTCCACTCAGAACAGACCTCGCCATGGTCGACCAAAAAAGTTGAGTACACATGCTTAGCGTCCTATCCAGAGGTTGTCTTTGTGAAATAGATGTATGAGTGCTGCCAGCATTGCTGCAGAGGTTGAAGGGGTGTGGGGGGTCAGCCTGTCCGTGCTCAGACCATACGCCGCATGTTGCATCAAATTGGTCTGAATGGCTGTCGTCCCAGATGGAAGCCTCTTCTAAAGATGATGCAAAAAAAATGTGCAAACAGTTTGCTGCAGACAAGCAGACTAAGGACATGGATTACTGGAATCGTGTCCTGTGGTCCGATGAGACCAAGATAAACTTATTTGGTTCAGATGGTGTCAAGAGTGTGTGGCAGCAACCAGGTGAGGAGTACAAAGACAAGTGTGTCTTTCCTACAGTCAAACATGGTGGTGGGAGTGTCATGGTCTGGGCCTGCATGAGTGCTGCCAGCACTGGGGAGCTACAGTTCATTGAGGGAACCATGAATGCCAACATGTACTGTGACATACTGAAGCAGAGTATGATCCCCTCCCTTTGGAGACTGGGCCGCAGGGCAGTATTCCAACATAACGACCCTAAACATACGACCAATGCCTTACTAAAGAAGCTGAGGGTAAAGGTGATGGACTGGCCAAGCATGTCTCCAGACCTAAACCCTATTGAGCATCTGTGGGGCATCCTCAAACGGAAGGTGGGGTCTCTAACATCCACCAGCTCCGTGATGTCGTCATGGAGGAGTGGAAGAGGACTCCAGTGGCAACCTGTGAAGCTCTGGTGAACTCCATGCCTAAGAGGGTTAAAGGGACACTGAACCCAGTTTTTTTTTCTTTTGTTATTCAGATAGAGCAGGCAATTTTAGCAACTTTCTAATTTACTCCTATTATCAATTTTTCTTTGTTCTCTTGCTATCTTTATTTGAAAAAGAAGGCATCTAAGCTAAAGGAGCCAGACAATTTTTGGTTCACTTACACTGGACAGCACTTGTTTATCGGTGGGTGAATTTATCCACCAATCAGCAAGAACAACCCAGGTTGTTCACCAAAAATGGGCCGAGATCTTAACTTACATTCTTGCTTTTTCAAATAAAGATTCCAAGAGAATGAAGAAAATGTGATAATAGGAGTAAATTAGAAAGTTGCTTAAAATTGAATGCTCTATCTGAATCACAAAAGAAAGAAATTGGGCTCAGTGTCCCTTTAAGGCAGTGCTAGAAAATAATGGTGGCCTCATAAAATTATTGACACTTTGTGCCCAATTTGGACATTTCCACTTAGGGGTGTACTCACTTTTGTTGCCAACAGTTTAGACATGAATAGCTGTGTGTTGAGTTATTGTGAGGGGACAGCACATTTACACTGTTATACAGGCTGTACACTCACTACTTTACATTGTAGCAAAGTGTTATTTCTTCAGTGTCACAAGAAAAGATATAATAAAATATTTACAAAAATGTCAGGGGTGTACTCACTTTTGTGAGATACTGTATGTATGTATATGTGTGTATATATAATATTCAAACAAAATTAAGATCCAGCAATCTCTTAACATATATGTAATAACATCATAAAACAACTTACCTTACTTATATCCCCACCAAGATGCATCTGAATAAACTGGTCATCCGACAGTGTCTCGAATGTGCATGCGCACTGTGAACTATGGAAGCTCCAGCTGGACAAACAAGTGAAAAAGCAAAGGACCCAAATCAAGATATTATACAGAGCAGAATAGTGAAGTCACATCACAAGTCAACTTGACAAACCATGTTACAACATTAACTTTCCTCCTCACATTCAAGCATCTTATAGCTTTAACTTTCCTCCTTGCCTACATACATAATAAGCTGTCATTCCTCTTTTTAGGGAAAACTATATATGGGACTGTATATCTATTCTAACACCAGTCTCTACTCCTAGTCAATCTGGTGTTAATACAGGTAGCATTGTAACTCAAACTTGGTATTTAAACCGTGTAAATCCATTTTGATTCTCTCTGTAAAAGTAGTCTAGCCTTGTCACCACCTCTTAGTAACTTATTATGTAAAAAAAAAGTTCTGCATCATAAATGTTCTCAAAACTTAATACGTATTGCATGTGCTCAAATAGAAAATTCACAAAATTTCCAAAAGACCTTTTGTTCTTTCACTCGGTCCATAGGTATAAAAAACAACAATGTTTCAAGCCTGCAATAGGCCCTTAGTCATATTTCAAATTAAAATAGGCCATGCTATATTGTGGGGGCAAAATAAATTGTATTTTTCATAAAATGTCAATATATGCCAATATGTTCTCTGATATGTGTGAGTTGTATTGACACATAAACCCCAATTTTTAGTTTCCTATAAGAAAAACAGAGATGGAATACAGTTAAATGGATGGGAAAGTCAAAATTAAATGTGAATGATTTAGATACAATTGACTTTAAACGTCTTAAAATGGCATGCTCTATTTTCAAATTTACTTTTTCTTAATATCCTTTGTTGAAAAAGAATATGCACATATCCTGTACTACTGTGAGCTAGCTGATGATTAGTGGCTACACACAGTTGTCACTTGTCATTGGCTTGCCAGATGTGTTCAGCTAGCTTCCAGTGCTACTGCTGCTCTGGAGTAGACTTTAACAATGTGTTTATCACTTTGCAGGGTTTAAATACACAGTTATATACAAGTAATACTGCAATAAATATACTCAAACATATTAGAGCATTTTATTTTTTTGCAATTTATAATGGTTTGTCAAAATTTGTTAGTAAGAGGATACCTGGTACATTAGTAACCCTAGACTTGGCCTTCATATTAGAAAATTTACAATTAGTGTGTAGAACTTAAAGTGAAAGTCAATCGTAGCATTTGTGAAATGCTAGGATTGACTATTGAAACAAATAAAGGGGACTTTAATTCAACATACTTCATGTAAAAAGCTCCTTTATTTGTTTCTGCCGATCGCCATTCTTAGCTGCTAACAAAGCCCACGGCAAAACATTTTTTTGCTAAGACGTCACTTTTTCACCTCTTAGCAATTAGCCGTGTGGTAAATCCAGCTCCCATGGGCGCGAAGCAGGAGTTACCGCATGTCTATTGGCTAAGAGGTGAAAACGTCACCTCTCTAGCAAAACGGCAATCTGCCGTGGGCTTCCTTGGTAGCTCAGAGCAGCGATCGCTTGAAACAAATAAAGGAGCTTTCTGCATGAAGTATGTTATACTTCATGAATGAAAGTCTCCCATATTTGTTTCAATAGTCAATCCTAGCGTAACGCGTTTCACGAAAGCTACGATTGACTTTCACTTTAAGGGTGAGTTTCAGAATTTGTAATGTACCTTATACATTTTGTGTCAGCCTCAAATGCAAGATCTACTCTATAAGTAGCTAAATTCCTGAGAGTTGAGAAGTGTGTTGCAGGGAAAAATAGATATGTTTAATGGGAACATTGTTTAAGTTTGGAATTTGTTGTTCTGTTTACCATATAGTTTTTTGTTTTTTTTACATTACTTCTATTTGATTAAACTCTTTTGCAATAATTAATTTGAAATACCTGTACATTTCTAAGCCTTTCCAATGGAAAATGTTTCAACCTTATTTCATTTACCAGCTGCAGATGCATTTTACTGTGGTAAAAAAATGACACCAATGTGCTTTTGCATGCACCCTCTAATGTCTATTATTTTCTTTAATTTATACAGGAAAATTATTTTTGAAAAGCAGTGGATCCATCTGGATAATGCAATTGGAAAGCACTATGGCACTACATTTGAGATTACCAGTGGTGGCAATCTTGAACCAAAGATAAAAGTAGTTGCTGCAACAGGTACTGTGTCTGTTTTCACTGCTATGTTGATGTTAACCCCCTTCGCTACCAGGAATTTCAGGGAATAACTTTCCCAAAATACTAGAGAAGTTTTAGCATTTTTGGTATCACTCCTTTTAAACTATGTATCTACTAGTCCTAAAGCCTGTGTACACTGGCCATTTTTTGCAGTACAGTCTCTCTCTCTCTCTCTCTCTCTCTCTCTTTCTTTCTTTCTTTCTTTCTTTCTTTCTTTCTTTCTTTCTTTCTTTCTTTCTTTCTTTCTTTCTTTCTCTCTCTTTTCATTCTTTCTTTCTTTCTCTCTCTTTTCATTCTTTCTTTCTTTCTTTCTTTCTTTCTCTCTTTCTCTCTTTCTCTCTCTCTTTCTCTCTCTCTTTCTCTCTCGCTCTCTCTTTCTCTCTCGCTCTCTCTTTCTCTCTCGCTCTCTCTTTCTCTCTCGCTCTCTCTTTCTCTCTCGCTCTCTCATATTATTTAATTTATTTTTTGTAGTCAACCAAAGATATTGACCTAGGCCAATTTTGGTATATTTGATGCCTCTATTTGGCCGCCAAATTCGATCATATATTTAAAAAAAAAAAAAAAAAAGTTAACTTTCTTTTTTTTTTTTTACAACCTTTGGATTTCACACTGAAGTTAAAGGGACAGTTTACTCAAAAAATGTCTCCCTTTTAATTTGTTCCCAATGATTCTACTTTACCTGCTGTAGTGTATTAAATTGTTTACAAATATTTCCTTTACACTGTTATATTGGCATTTGAAGTGGTTGATTTAGCCTGTGCTATCTCCACCTATTCTGAAAGTTTCTGGCCCTAGGTCCAAGCTATAGATAAGCTGTAAGTAAGTAATGAAAACACGTTGAGGGAAAAACAATTTTACAGTATATAACCACTGCAGTCATTAGACAAATGGTTGTAAAAGCTTCTCTGGGGTCCCCTTTGTTCAGAAACAGACATGCATGGCCCTGCAATTGTTTTTTGCCATAAAGAAGGTCGCTAATTGCATCAAACCTGTGAAATTCCCGGCAATGACGGGGTTAATCAGTTGGCTTGTAAGGTTAATTTTTGCTTTAGCGTTGAAATTACCCTCTCACCTGACACCTCCCACTCCATGATCCCTCCCAAACAGCTCTCTTCCTTCCTCTCTCCCCCACTGGTCATCACCATCTTAGGTACGTTTAGGTACATTTACTGCTAGAAGGTAAAAATAAATATATTTTTATTTTATGTTTAGAGTTAAAAGAAGCAGGTGCTGATAACCGAAATATAGTTGATGATGGAAAATCTCAGAAGTTAACAAGGGATGATATTGAAGCATTAAAGGAGAAAGGCATCAAAGGCCAGGTATGTCCTATGTGAGAGACCATTCTGATTTCATATTACTTGTAAGTCTTACAGCATAGTCAAAAAAAAAAAGCTCTAAAAGGGATTTGTTTTAAAAATTCTAATCGGACACTTTTTTTTGTAATTTTTAAGGGCCATAATAATATTTGAAAAATTACATGCTCTCATTTGTTAGGCCTATATACCCTACATTACTGTGTATTTAACCCACACAAAGGTGTTAAACACACAGAAGTGGTGACACACTGGACCGTTTGGAGCACTGCTTGTTCCGAGCAGAAACCGCCACTAATCCAATCAGCAAAGCTAATTTCACTTGGAGACGTGACTAGCGCTGCTTCCATTGTATGCTAATGATAGGTACGTGGGATTTTAGTGTTGGACAAGGTAGATGATGTAAAGAGCCATTAAATACATTAGAATTTCATTACTAAGGGCATAATAAAAATACAACGCAATATCACTCTCTGAATTTTAAATGAGCTGTAGATTTATTTTATTTTTTTTCCAGCCAAATTTCAAAATTAACTTCAATTTGCCGACCCTTTGTGTCATGTGACCACCAACAACCAATGACAGACTCTTAAACGTATACACTGTGAAGGTTTGCACATGCTCAGTAGTAACTGGTGCCTCAAAATGTGTTTAAAAAGACTGCACAAATTGATAACTGAAGTAAATTGGAAAGTCATTTAAAATTGCATGCTCTAACTGAACCATGAAAGTTTAAATTGATACTAAACCCACATTTTTTCTTTCATGATTCAGATAGAGTATACAATTTTAAACAAATTTCTAATTTACTCCTATTATCAGTTTTTCTTCATTCTTTTGCTTTCTTTATTTGAAAAAGCAGGAATGTAAGCTTAAGAGCCAGCCCAGCAAGCGCTACCCAAGTTCTGAACCAAAAATGGGCCGGCTCTTAACCTTATATTTTTTTGCTTTTTAACATAAAGATAGCAAAAGAACAAAGGAAAATTGGTAATAGGAGTAAATTAGAAAGTTGCTTAAAATTGCCTGCTCTATCTGAGTCATGAAAGAGAAAAAAATTGAGTTTAGTATCCCTTTAATTTTGTCTTCATTTATAAGTGATAGGGATAGTAAACTATTTACTGTCCATTTAAGACTGTAAAACTAATGGAGCACACTACAGAAAATAGATTGAGTATTTTTGTGTGATGGATTGCACAATAATCCTGTAGGACAAAAACCCAGTAGAAATGATATCTTGGCTCACTTTTAGCTGTTTTTGAATTGCAAAAATAAATGAATGTCTTAGAGTCTGTATAATATTAATAAAGAACTGCTAATTTAGTACTATTTCATAAAAGGGGCAGTAGGCTTGACTTTGAAACAATCATATTAACTTTTAAAGGAAAACAATTGTTTAAAAAAATGATATTAGATCTGTTACTACAAAAGTGATAGATAAGCTTCAGCTGTTGTTTATCTACATTTTATTGAAGTATTGGAAATACTGATTTATAAATTGCCTTTGTATGAACTAGATTTAAAGGGACAGTCTAGTATAAATTAAACTTTCATTATTCAGATAGGACTTTTAATTTTAATCAACTTTCCAATTTACTTTTATCATCAAATTTGCTTTTTTCTCTTGGTATTCTTAGTTTAAACTAAACATAGGTAGGCTCATATGCTAATTTCTAAGCCTTTGAGGGCTGCCTCTTATCACATGCTTTTTAAATCTCTTTTCAACACAAAGAGACAGAAAGTACACGTGGGCCATATAGATAACTCTGTGTTCAGGCACAGGGGGTTATTTAAGATTTAGCACAAAACAATGCTAAATGTAAGACAATAGATAATAAACAGTCACAGTCATGTGATCAGGGGGCGGGAAGAAGGTTCCTAGATACAAGGTAATCACAGAGGTAAAAAGTATATTAATATAACTTTTGGTTATGCAAAACTGGGGAATGGGTAATAAAAACAATAACAATTCTATGGTAGACTGTCCTTTTAAGACACTAAAGTCAAAATTAAACTTTTATGATTCCAGACATCCCAACTCTCCCTGAAGTTCAGGGAGTCTCCCTGATTGTAATAGTGGCTCCCTGATGCCAGCAAATGGAATGCAATCTCCCTGAAACTCCAAGTACCATGATCCAATGTGGCCCAAATCCGGAAAAGTGTTTCTTTAAGAAATGCCTTTAGTTGCTGGGACATTATAGAACCCTCAAAGCATGCATCAGTAACAAGCCCCCACTAATTTTAATAAAATAAAACACAAATACTACCTTATTTACTGCAGATAATTAAACTTCATATTCTAAAATATTTAAGCATTCAACAAGCGTACGATCACCGGAAAATAGGTTTGTTGTATGTAGTTGTGCAATACTTTTTTAAATGTGACTTTAGTAGAAAGCTACTTTAATGATACAGTAAGTCCCTATCTTATTTAGGGTTGTGGGGGGGGGGCACAGTAGCGGGTGAAGCCACCTCCCTGAAATGAGATTTTGCAGGTTGGGATGTCTGTTATTCATATAGAGCATGCAGTTTTGACAGATTTTCCAATTTGCTTCCATTATTAAATTGTTCAGTCTTTCTGTATGCGCACTTTCTCAAGGGTCCAGCTACTGCTGAGCATGTGCAAGAGTTCAGTGTACAGTTATATTAGTCACATGGTACAGGAGGCAGGTAAATTGAAGTGAATTTCAAACTTTGTCAGAAAAACCTACTGCTCATTTAAAATTGAGTAAGTGCTATTGCATTGTCTTTTTATTACGTACTTGATGATTATGCAATTCTACTGTATTTAATTAATTGGAAGGAAGAGTTACTAGATAGTGTATTTCACAGTTCAGCAAAAGGTTGTGGGTTTTTTTTTTTTTAATATTCATTAGTTATATTATTAGTGAGTTTCAAAGAAAGGTAAGTTGTTTTTTTGGGGGTTTTTTTTTTGTTTGTTTGTTTTTTGTTCCCCCCTCCCGATAATAATAAACTCACTGGATAAACCTTTTCTGTCAGCTTTAGTGTTTGGTATGTTTTAGTGGTCTGTTTTTCTAGAGTTTTTAGACTGTTGCCTACTACCCTGGAGCACAGTCTTGTACACACAAGGCTAGTGTCATATTTGCAGTATGTCTGTTTGGTTTCTTTTTTAAGACATGATGAGTCCACGGATCATCTTAATTACTAATGGGATATTAACCTTCTGGTCAGCAGGAGGAGACAAAGAGCACCACAGCAGAGCTGTTAAATAGCTCCTCCCTTCCCTCCCACCCCAGTCATTCTCTTTGCCTATGTTAGTGATAGGAAGAGGTAAAGAGAGGTGTTAGTATAGATTCTTCAATCAAGAGTTTATTATTTTTAAAGTAGTGCAAGATTGTACTGCTTTGTCCTGGGGTGTAGCCGTAGTCCATATCGGTCTCTTCAGTAGAGCTTTGGTGGCTTTAAAGCAATGGGAA
This sequence comes from Bombina bombina, assembly GCF_027579735.1. NCBI lineage: Eukaryota > Metazoa > Chordata > Amphibia > Anura > Bombinatoridae > Bombina > Bombina bombina. Next base: position 1,046,821,983 of record NC_069502.1, read on the forward strand.
CTTGTGGGACATAATTCTCACTGCGCCTCCCATAGATGTTATGCTGCTCTGTTTGTGAAAGTCTGAGGGAGAAAATGCTCAGTACTTTTTTGTTCCACAGGCCAATGTGAGGGGGAGGACCTCGCGCAAACCAGGTGAGCTGCCTTACTGCCGGGCAGATTTCTAAGGTAAGTGCTAAGTTTTATTTTCTGGGGTATGTACACAGAAAAATTTGTATATATATATATATATATATATATATATATATATATATATATATATATATATATATATATATACATTTATATATATATATATATAAATATATAGTTACATTTGGAAGTAAAGGGCACTCAGGATTTTTTGAAGAAACAAAAAATGTTTTTATTTAGAGCCACAACAAGTCATCAAGGGCAAAGTCGACGTTTCGGCTCACAACAGAGCATTCTTCAGGACAAAGAAAATCTGTAGAACAAAAAGAAAGAATTTATATGCAAACAAATCATACAAACTACAGTGATAACAAACACACAACACCATTGTTACATTAGATTAAAATAATTTAAAAGGATAAACTTTAACTCAAGACCAAAAAAGAGGCCATAATTCACACTCAATAGCACTAGTACCGATCTAGATATGAGGAACAAACTGTGACGTAGCCACCATGGTATTACACAGAATCACCCGACTACATACCACCCTTTGTATAACAAAAGGTATTGAACTATTATGAATGACTACAAGTTCAGGGAAAATTCTTACAAGTACATACTTAAGACTAAGCAAATCGCCGCTACTTGTCAGTCGTGGGTAATATGCAGTTGTAGGAAACGAGGAAAAAAAATTATGAATAAATAACAAATACCCTGCTAAACATAACTATTTCAGGTTTAAGGACTCCTATTCTTTACAAATGGTTGGCACGGCTATGGGGTCCAGCATAGCCCTGTCCTACACCAACCTTTTCATGGCGGGGTTTGAGAAAAAGTACATCTTTTCCGACAGGAACCCCAATGTCCTACTATATCGTAGGTACATCGATGATTTGTTCGTGGTTTGGGGAGGCACTCAAAAAGAATTAACGGAATGGATTCATTATCTCAACAATGTAAAACAATCTATAACACTAAAAAGTGAAAGCGATGATTCTAAGATACATTTTTTGGATCTGTGCATTTTCAAATGTGAAACAGATGATGGGTGCAGCCTTAAAACCACCCTCTTTTCTAAACCGACTGATCGTAACACCCTCCTCCAAAGTAACAGTTTCCATCCAGCACAGTTAAAGAAAGGCATTATTAAGTCTCAATTTTTGAGGGTAATTCGGAACAATTCGGACCCATTCAAAAAAACTATCACAACTCAATGAAATGAAAAACAAATTTCTGGAAAGAGAATATAGCCAAAGTATGGTGACTGAAATAATGAATGGGGTGATCCATTTAGACTACTCTGATTCAAAGAAAACTAAAATCTGAAAATGAAAATACTGATTTAACCATTAATTTCATAACTGATTTCAGTCCGGCTACCAAGCAAATTGGGGATATAGTTAAGAAGAACTGGCATCTCATAAAAGGAGATTTGACGCTACCATTCAAAGAAACATCACCAAGAGTGGTACACAGGAGTGGATGTAGTCTCAAAACACTTCTGATGAAGACTGACCCCTGGCGCAGCGCCAGGACCTGGTTGGCCAAGACCAAGACGGGCTGCTTTTAAGTGTGGCAGCTGCATCACCTGTAATTCGCTACTGACAAGCCCGAAGTTCCATCATCCGCATTCCACTAAAACATACCTGATTAGGCATAGACATACATGTACGTCCCAGTTTGTGGTATATTTCCTCACGTGTCCGTGTGGTAGATACTACGTTGGAAAAACGAGTACGACCTTTCGAGAAAGACTGGCGAATCATAAGAGTGCCATTAGGACTGCGATAAAAGGAGGACATTCAGATCAACCTGTTGCCTGTCACTTTTTGGAATCTAATCACCCAATATCCTCCTTAAGAGCTATGCTCATAGATATGGGGTCCCCCCAAGGAGGGGTGGAGACAGACATATGGAACTCCTATGCTGTGAGAGTAGATGGATCTAAAGGCTAAATACACTCAGTCCGCAGGGGTTGAATGTCCACTTAGACTATTCATTATTCTATTAAAAACCTGTGTATATTCTACTACCTACCTAATTTGTAAAATAATTCATACCCATTCATTCTGCTGGGCCCCAGGTCCTCTAATTGAGTCATCAAATGCTCATTGGTCTTATGATTTAAGTTATTGTATATAAACAATGTGTAACACTCACACACCATTGGGCTTAGCGTATTCTTAGCTTTTGCACAAAGTAGGGTTATTACTATATGTAGTCCATTGTTTAGTATGTTACAGTGTAGGTCTAGCCCACTGACACTGAATTGTTGGCTATCCACGGTCGGTACAGTTCTGCGGTTTCACCCATTGACACGTAACTGTCTGTACAGATGTTTGCTATGGTTGGATTACGCCATAGGGTGTGTATAGATACTAGCAAGGTTCTAATTCTGCCATAGGGCTCATATTGAGGGCCCTGGTCTGGGTCTTAACGTAACATTGGTTACCACTTCTTTTCACAATTGTTCTCTATATACTAGTCCTGTTATCCTTTTTAAAGTGGAATGAGTTATGTAGCAGTCTCCTGTCACTTTGGTTTTGGGGAAATGGTTTTCTCAAGTGGGTATGTTTGTGATTCACTTTAAAGGTATTGGTGCTTCGCACCACTGAGGTTATACCAATAGTCCGGTTATGCTAAGGTCCTGGTATCCCTTTGAAGTGGAATTTGGTATATAGCAGTCTCGTATTACTCTGACTTGGCGTAATGGTCGTTTTGAGTGGGTTTATTTGTGATTCACTTTTAAGGCATTGGTGTTCAGCACCACTGAGGTTATACTGACAGTCTGGGTATGCTGAGATACATTGTATATATAGTTACACTGAAGCAACATTAGCCAGATTACGGGTCTGTGTTCTTGGCGGATCAGTTGATTGAGCTACGTAGCTACACACCCCTTGCTTGGGCCAATAAAAACGCCTCTCTTACCCTCATAAGCGGCACAGGTGTTTCAGATGTAATAGCACATTTCCTGTTTGTGGAGCACGGCTATGCGCCGAATTGAGGTAGGATTAGCGGGTCTGTCTGACTATGCTAACATTGTTCTCTTACTTTAAAATGGTATATGGCTATATGATGGTTTTACCACAGGTGGCATAAGTGTTATAAAACAGACTGCCATCTCTGTAGATATTTAAAAGTAGTATTTTCGGGTGTAGAACTGATTATTGTTTCTATCATGGTTTGCCACACGCAGAATGGAGTGGCCCCGGTATTGGCTCCTTTTAGTCGAATAAGGAATTTAGTTAACCTGTCAATTTGTAACAGCCTACTTTGTCCATCTCTGGCGTACATGATCTGTAACCCTGCTTCTGTTTAAAGTGGTATAGAGGTTGCTAATGTGAGTTTTCGTTTTGATGTTTTAATAATACATTGGGTAAAAGTACACCACTCTATTATATTGTATAAGTGAAGTTTTAACTTGTTGAACATCGTGGGCAGCGGCTGGTTTAATACGTGTACCTTTTGGGGGATGGCTGTATCCAG